>NC_142471.1:90736854-90891612 GCF_049115385.1 Moschus berezovskii | reverse complement strand
TCAGATTTTGATGTGAGTCTGCAAGCAGTTGCTGTATTACGGTCTCCATGCTCAAACTCTTTGCTAGTGATAATTTGCATTTGCAGCCGCTCCCCAGCATCACCGCATCAGCTCCACCTGAGATCATCAGGCACTGGATTCTCATAAGGAACATGATACCTGGATCCCTTACATACAGTTCTCAGTGGGGTCCGAGCTCCTCTGAGAATCTAATGGCACCACTAATCTGACAAGAGGAAGTGCTTAGGCAGTAATGCAAGTGACGGGGCATGCTTAGTCACTCAGTCATGTCTGACTCTTTGTGACCCCGTGGACTGTCCATGGAACTTTCCAGGCAAGAATGCTGCAGTGGGTTGTGATATCCTTCTCTAGGGGATCTTCCCAACCCAAGGAGCGGGAAACCCAGGGGCTTCCCAGGTGGTGCTAGTGGTAAAGAACCAGCCAATCAATAAAGAAGACACAATCGATGGGGAGCAGCTGTAAACACAGATGGCGCTTCCGTCTGTAGCCCACCTGACTCCTCTGTCCATGGGGTTTCCCAGGCAAGAGTACTGGAGCAAGTTGTCATTCCCTCCTCTGGGGAATCTTCTCCACCCAGGGAATGAACCCACGTCTCCTGTGTCTGTAATGAGAGATGCCAGGTTCTAAGCTTGCAGATGCAAGAGGCAGAGTGGGTGGGGAACAGCCCAGGGTCCGGACCATCACACAGGAGCACCAGGCACAGTGCGGGAGGCTGGGGTCTCCTCAGCGGGGCAGGTCTCCCCTCGGCCCCAGGCCGCTATGCCCCTCTCTCTGCAGGGCTGTGATGACTGTCCCCCAAGGTTGTGGGGAGGAATGAAGCACCCCCCCATCTCCCATCCCGTTCAGTTCAGTTTCCTTTGTTTCTAAAGCACTTGGTTCTAATATACCAAACTCTAAAAGACAGCTCAGCATGCCCCTTCACAATGCAAAAATAAAACCCTGGCAAAATATTATTTTAGCTATTTGTTCTGAGATGATGCTTTCCATTTTCAGGATGTTAATAATGGGCTCTGAGGGCATTTTTTTCCCTGGGTCCAATAACAATGTTATAAAATTAAACATCCATGTGAGTGAAGGAAATTGAAGTAATTATCCTGCAGAGTGGAGGAGAGCCTCTTCGTGCTCCAGAGCACCCTCAGCCCTGGGCACAGCAGAGGAACCCCTGACAACCGCTCTCCCACAGCGGAACTCCTCTCCAGTGCCAGAAGTCCACCGACATTTGGAAGCCTCATCCCTCTGCATCATGTCCCCAGTCAGCACCCTGCCCTTCCTGGTGGCCCTCCAGGGCTTTGAGGCAGAAGCAAGAGCAGTGCAAAGAAGTTATGCGATGGTCACCACATCCCTGCAGGGACCACCCAAGGTCTTCCCTGGCTCCGCCCCCCATGCTGAGTGTTCTCCGCTTCCCTGACCTCAGCGGCTGAGTAGAAGCTGACCAACTTTCTAGGGAATGCTTCCCAGGTGGTGCTAGTGGTAAGGAACTCCTGCCAAAGCAGGAGATGCAGGTTTGATCCCTGGGTCAGGGAACTCCCCTAGAGTAGGAAATGGCAACTCACTCCAGTCTTCTTGCTTGGGAAATCCCGTGGACAGAGGAAGCTGGTGGGCTACAGTCCATGGGGTCTCGAAGGGTCAGACACGACTGAGCAGGCATGCGTGAGGTTCTAGGGAAGGGAGCTTTTGGTCCTTATTCAGCTTTGATCAGAAGTGTCACGGCCTTGGTGTATGATAGGTGCTTCTTATCAGCAAGGCTAACTCTATTGCAATGGAAGCATAATGAGCCAGGCTACTTTCAGACACTGGAGATGAACGCCTTTTCCTACCTTTCTTTGTCTGCCTCCAAGACACTCATCACCCCAAAATATATGGCTTCCTGTCCGTCTGGAGGCCCCCACTCCCCTGTTCTGCCCATGGACACTTGCTGTTCATAAGCTGCATGGCGTCCTGCCATTTGGCCCGTGTCCTCCCGTCTCTAGTCATGTCTCGCCACCCACAAGTTGTAACACAGTCTCAACTGAGAAGAGGGGTGCGGTGGGGCTGGTGGGGCCTCTGTCTGGCTCACCCTTGACCTCTGGGCCACCGAGGGCAAGAGGAGCTTCCCAGAGTGTCGGTTTTCCATCTTTACAGAGAAAAATATCCTCCTCACTCTTCTCCAGAGTTAGGGTGTGCACGTGAAATAATGGATAGAAGTACTTTTTCAAAGCACCATGCAAACGCAAAATGGTGATACCATTGTCTGAAGTTCAGGCCAGTCTGATGTATTGTCATGGTAGCAGGGGTCACACTGGAAAATCCATTAGTGGAGTCTTCTGGGCTAGAAGACTCCAGTTTGGATTCTAGCGCAACCGTGACAATTGTAAGCTGCTCCACTAGTGCATGTTAAATGGCTCTGTTTGCTGAATAAAGGTTGTTTGGTTTGATGGCTCTTCATTTCCACAGTTGCTCATCTTTTTGCATAAAAATACCTGTGCAGGCCTGCTCCCAGAGCCTTATTTGCTTTGTGTGGATTGGTTATCATATTTCTGCTAAGAAGGACAGTCTGAGGAATAAGCTGGGATGCTTTGCCTTATTCCATGGTAGCACATCTGTCCTTGGAATGAGGATTCACTGATCCATTCGTTCGTTTGTCCCATAAATACCTGTGTATCAGCACAAATTCTGAGCTATGATTCTTTCTTCATAAATCTTGCAGTGTTTCTGTTTCAAAATATTTTCTTAGATCCACTTGTATACAACTCCACAAATCCATTTATCAAGGAAAATTTCGGGACCAACTGTTGGTTTTCAGTCTTAGCACTGTTGATGAATCTGTTGGAGAATTTCCAGTAAATCACTAGCCTCATCTCCTGGGTTGGGTGCACTGCTCACCATTCAGCCGCATCTGTTCCCACACCAGGCACGTTTGGCTTGGAGCATCTTGTGAGGTCTTCTCTCCCTGGGGAGAATATCCACTGGCCATCAGGTGAGTGGCCCGTATGAACCTTATTTCCTAGGTGGCCAACGCGTTTTGAGTCAAAAAGGACAGCTGGGAGTGGAGGGTAGGTGAAGCTAGGAAAAGTCATTAACTAGATTCCACCAGGAAGGACTGAAACCAGAGGACACTGTCAAGTGGCCACATCCCCAGGAGAAAGCCAGGGCGGAGAATTGGGGGGGGGGTCCCAGCTAAGCCTTTAGCACTGGGGGCTCAAGCAACCATGCGTGTGTGCTCAGCTTCTTCAGTCATGTCCAACTCTATGCAACACTAGGGACTCTAGCCCGCCAGGCTCCTCTATCCATGGGACTCTCCAAGGCAGGAATACTGGAGTGGGCTGCCATGCCCTCCTCCAAGGGAGCTTCCCGGGGATCAAACCCATGGTGTCTCCTGCATTTCTGCATCACAGGCGGATTCTTTACTGCTGAGCCACCCAGGAAGACCTCAAGCAGCCATGTTTAGAGCCAAATACATGGAGCCCACCCTCCCTCCTTGGGACATAAGTTAATGAGGGGTGTTTATTTATTGCTATGTCCCAAGCCTTTTATGGCCACCCCATGCATATCTTAATGTGCCAGCGGTCGCCGCCTGGGTACCATCTGACATTTAATGCATCCTGGTGACATTTTTCCCAGCAGCCACAAGATCCTGAATTGTTTCAATGAACTGTTCTGTTTTGCCCACCCGGCTGCCACTTTACCTGAGCCATGACCCAGAGGCAGCTTTCACTCATCCTTTCGGCTTGGTGGGGACCAGTCAGCACTGCCAGGCTCTTTGTTTTCTTGAATCTGTGGCTGGGGCATCTGCAGATTAGCTAATGGAGGGTGCTCTGTCTTGCCAAATGTTAATGGTGTAAAATGTGATCATTTTGCTGACAAATGTAAACAGGTTTCATTCTGACTTGCGGTAGAAATAATCCCTCAGTTTTGCAACTTGGGAACAATAGATTTTGTTGATGTTGATTATTCCGTTTCTAGCTCCTTCTAGTGATACAGCGGTTCTTTCCATTGCAGCTTTCAGGTGATATGTGTATGATGTTTTCTCATTAACTCCCTAATGATCGATACGGCGAATTCCATGTCTGCGTTGCACCACCTTATAACCGCAAATGAATCTGTTAGAGCAGTCAGTGCAGACACACCTCCTGTCTCACTCCTGCCTGCTCTGAGAAGTTTCTTTTCCTTCCTCCAAAGTCATCAAGAGCTCAGAGGTCTGTGAGATGGTGCTCTCCCCTCACGTGTTTCTTTCCTGCTCAGTGCAACCCGCCAGGGAAATAACTTTTCATTTTAACCTTGGGTTAATATTAACAGTCTGAGAATTTTTCCTGAGAAAGTCATTTTACACACATCTCCACTTCTGCAAATATATGCAAGAGGTACCCTCCCCATGTGGCTCTCATTATGACATTTCTCCCCAAATTTTAGTGAAAGAAATGTTTAAAATTACATGGGGATTTGGCATTAAATTCCACACTTAAGGAGCCCACAGGTAGGACTCTGCTTGATGGCCTCTAAATTAGTAATGAGGAATTCATTAATTTATATTGCATTTCTACTCCTGTCCTAGGCCCTGGGGAGACTGAGGGGAACAAAAACCCTCCTCGGAGAGCCTGCGAGCTGGTGGGAGAGACGGAAACAATGATGCTGCTGATTGTAGAGATGAAAGCCTGGTGAGGGCGGGATAGGACTGGGGCTCCCAGGACAGGCGGCCAGGCACCTGAGGTCACCGCTGGTGTCCCAGAGGGAATTCCTCGTGGACTGAATGCGCACGGGTGCATGGGAGTGGAAGTGAGCGTGAGGAAGCTCCCAGGTCAAAGGTGAGCAGCATCCCAGGAGGTGGGGGAGGAGAAGGGAGAGGGGAAGCCCGTATGGGAACAAGTGGAAGAAGGAAGCGAGGATCTCCATCCTGGGAGCAGAGGGAGGCGGAGAAGGGAGTGGACAGTGAAGACACGACCAGATTTCTAGCTTGAAAGCAGTCACCCTGGATCTGGCTAGAAAGTAGGTTGGGGACATTCTAGATGGCTTGGCGGTGGCCCAGTCAGAAGGCTTTTTTAGGAGTCCAGGAAGGTAGTGGTGGTAGCTTGGACTGAGGGTTTGGAGGGAGAGAAAGAGATGCGCCTGGATTGAGCAGACGCCTGGGAGGTAGGGTGGGCGGGACTTGGTAGTGGATGGGGGAGGCCGTGGTAAGGACGGCTCTGATGGGCTTGGCTGCTGAAACAGTTTATGGAAGCAGGCGGCCCTGAAAGAGGACCTGTTCACAGAGAAAGACCGTGACTTCGAGGTGTCTGCGTGATATTTCAGCGCATCCTTTGGTTTTCTTTATATAAAGTTCTGAAATTAGTGAAATTAGTGCAAGTAGTGTTACACACACACCCACACACACATACGTGTCTGCTCCTGATACACAGCAGTGGGCCCTGCAGTCAGGATTCTGGTGCCCAGGGTTGGCAGGACAGGCAAGAATTCCCAGTGTAGACAGAGCTTCCACAGAGGGAGCACCCTGGCTTCCGCAGGCAGCCGGGAGGGCAGCGTGGAGCAAAGCGCGCGATGGTGGGTCAGGTCAGTGCCCACAGGACGGCGGGGAGGGGAGGCCCTCACAGGGCAGGGCCTCTCTGGACCTGTCTCGCCCCATGTGGCGTGATACTGGGCAGGTTCTACCCTGGGCAGGAGGCCAGCAATTTGGGGAGATAATTTTATTGGGGGATCCTTCTTACTGGGGAGCCTGCCTGGGTCCAAGGATCATGCTATGTTCTCCAGGAGGCTTTTCTCAACCATTAAGCTGGGATTTTGTCAGAGTCACAGTGTTCTGTCCCTCACACTCCAGCAACACTCAGCGGCACCTCTGTCTGGGCTTCCCTCAGATCCTTCCCGCTGCCTGGAATGCACCGCCCACCTGTCCCCCGGCCCACCCTCCTCAGCCTCAAGGACCCCCTTGGCATCACTCCCTGCCGGGGGCCCTCTGTGGCTCCACTTCCCCTGCCTCCTCCCTCAGGCAGGTCGCGACCTCCCCCAGGCCCCACTCCTCCCTCTCGCTGAGCTTGTGTGCCAATTTTGGAGGTTACATGTATGTATCTGTCATCACCACGAGTTACCGGTTCAGAGTCCCTCCATGCCACTGGCCCTGGGCCGGCTCAGAGTGACTGTCGAGGAACCGAGAGTGGCCATTGCTGGAGACACCGAGATAGGAGGACAGATTTCAGCTGAGCTGCTCACCTGCCCTGGATGCCAGGACGAAGCATCTCTGACTCCTGACAAAGTGCTGCCAGCTCCGTGGGAATGTCCTGGTGGGCAGGGCAGGATGGGAGGAGGGGTCCTGCAGACCAGGCCAGGAACTGGAGGTGAGCTTCTCCTTGAAATTCCAGGTGGCTCAGAATATAAAATGGAGAAAAGACAGTCTCTTTAACAAGTGGTGCTGGGAAAACTGGTCAGCCATTTGTAAAAGAATGAAACTAGAACACTTCCTAACACCATACACCAAAATAAACTCAAAATGGATTAGAGAGCTAAATGTAAGACCAGATTCTATAAAACTCCTAGAGGAGAACATAGGCAAAACACTCTCCGACATAAATCACAACAGGATCCTCCAAGACCCACCTCCCAGAATATTGGAAATAAAAGCAAAAATAAACAAATGGGACCTAATTAAAATCAAAAGCTTCTGCACAGCAAAGGAAACTATAAGCAAGGTGAAAAGACAGCCTTCAGAATGGGAGAAAATAATAGCAAATGAAGCAACTGATAAAGGATCAATCTCCAAAATATACAAGCAGCTCCTGCAGCTCAATTCCAGAAAAATAAATGACCCAATCAAAAAATGGGCCAAAGAACTAAACAGACATTTCTCCAAAGAAGACATAAAGATGGCTAATAAACACATGAAAAAATGCTCAACATCCCTCATAATCAGAGAAATGCAAATCAAAACAACCACAATGAGATACCATTTCACACCAGTCAGAATGGCTGCTATCCAAAAGTCTACGTGCAATAAATGCTGGAGAGGGTGTGGAGAGAAGGGAACCCTCTTACACTGTTGGTGGGAATGCAAACTAGTACAGCCACTATGGAGAACAGTGTGGAGACTCCTCAAAAAACTGGAAATAGAACTGCCATATGATCCAGCAATTGCACTCCTGGGCATACACACCGAGGAAACCAGAACTGAAAGAGACACATGTACTCCAATGTTCATTGCAGCACTGTTTATAATAGACAGGACATGGAAGCAACCTAGATGTCCATCTGCAGACGAATGGATAAGAAAGCTCTGGTACATATACACAATGGAGTATTACTCAGCCATTAAAAAGAATACATTTGAATCAGTTCTAATGAGGTGGGTGAAACTAGAGCCTATTATACAGAGTGAAGTAAGCCAGAAAGAAAAACACCAATACAGTATACTAATGCATATACATGGAATTTAGAAAGATGGCAATGATAACCCTGTATACGAGACAGCAAAAGAGACACAGATGTATAGAACAGTCTTTGGGACTCTGTGGGAGAGGGTGAGGGTGGGATGGTTTGGGAGAATGGCATTGAAACATGTATATTATCATATGTGAAATGAATCGCCAGTTCAAGGTTGATGCATGTTACAGGATGCTCAGGGCTGGTATGCGGAGATGACCCAGAGGGAGGATAAGGGGAGGAGGGAGGTGGGAGGGGGGTTCAGGAGGGGGATCCCATGTACACCTGGGGCGGATTCATGTCAACGTATGGCAAAACCAACCAATATAATATTGTAAAATAATTAGCCTCCAATAAAAATTTAAAAATAAAAATAAAAATGGAGCTATCTTTAAGAAAGCCCAGTAACTTATGTGACCCTAAAAAAAAAAAATTTAAAAAAAAAAATTCCAGGTGGCTCAACCAAGCAAAAATCAGAAACTGGAAAACATGGGGAGACTTGCTCCTGGTGGCAGGCGTCTCATAGAAACAGTCACTGGGAACCTCACTACCTTCGAAACACTAGCCTCCTCTCAGTGTTATCTCATTTAATCCCCACGACAACCCTGTGAGATATACAAGCTGTCATCCTCATACAGATGACACACAGAGAGGCTCCGTCACTCGCACAGGGTTATCCAGCTAAAGGGTAGAGAGCTGGATTCAAACTCAGGCTTCCGGCGCCAGAGTCTGCACTCTGGTGTGACCTTAACAGAGGCTGAGGCACGTTTTAAAATGGAAAAAGCCTTCCCTCCAAGACTGGAAACCTTGTGTTCTTAAAAATCAGGTTATAATAGTGCATAGGCTTTTCATTATAAAGGCTGACATGGTCTGCAAACAATTTGAGCCAGGCTGAGAAACAGATCTCCTTCCGGGAGAGAGACCTTGGGTTATGAAAGAGGTGAGAGAAGACGCGGTCATGTGTGGATGTGAGAGCTGGACCATAAAGAGAGCTGAGCGCCGAAGAACTGATGCTTTTGAACCGTGGTGCTGGAGAAGATTCTTGAGAGTCCCTTGGACTGCAAGGAGATCCAACCAGTCCATTCTAAAGGAGATCAATCCTGGGTGTTCATTGGAAGGACTGATGCTGAAGCTGAAACTCCAATACTTTGGGCACCTGATGCGAAGAGCTGACTCATTGGAAAAGACCCTGATGCTGGAAGAGATTGAGGGCAGGAGAGAAGGGGATGACAGAGGATGAGATGGTTGGATGGCATCACAGACTCAATGGACATGACTTTGAGCAAGCTCCAGGAGTTGGTGAAGGACAGGGAGGCCTGGTGTGCTGCAGTCCATGGGGTCTCAAAGAGTTAGAGACGACTGAGCGACTGAACTCAGCTGAGAGAAGAGGTAAGCATTTCTTCTTGGGGGACTGGGTGAGCCAGGATTGGGGACTGGGGTGGGAATCAGGCAGGATGGGGCAAGCTTTGTCAGGATGAGACAATAGAAAAGCATGACGCTGTCCAAATTGAGAAGAAACATGAAGCCTGATATGAAGAACTTGCCAAAACCAAAGGGAAGAGGCTGCAGGATAAGGGTGTGTGTTCCTAGTGTGGGCTCGTGCATGAGGCACCCACCAGCGGGGGCCTGGAATTCGGGCAGGTGTAGCACCACGAGAGCATCACCTGTCTTGGTCCCCCACCCGCTCCCTTTCACACGTGACTCTGTGCTAGCCAGGCCCAGTGCGGGGCCAGGGACAAGTTGGGGAAAGTGAGGTCCTGCCCCAGGAGCAAGCAGTCTAGATGCTGGGTGATTGTCACCACGTGGCCCAGATTTTGTGTGTATCAGCTCATCCATTCCCACAGCGAAGAAGATGCTATAACACCCCTCCATGTTACAGATGAGGAGGCAGAGGCTTACGGAGGTGGAGTTACCCACCAAGTTCACAAAACTGACCACGGTGCAGCAACGGTGGACGGAGGGTCTAGACCTGCGTGTCTGGCTCAGAGCCACGTTCTAAACTGCCATGATGAGCTGCCTCCTTGCCTGGGGCACAGCAGACCACCATGTTCAAGTCCACCATCCCATGAAGGCTGTTGGAGGCCAGAGCCAATTAAAAGTCAGGGCAGAGATTGAAATCATCTCATGGAACAATAAGGCTGACGTGACTAAATGCCAAGGTGATGAAAAGACCCTGAAATTAGACCAACAGCGGAGAAGAGCCGTCATGAAACTCGGAGGTTTTCTTGGGAATCGGAGGTTTCTCATGCTACGATATCATTTGAGGGGAAAAAAAGAACATAGAAAACATTCTTAAATTTCCAATTCCTATTTAGAAACATTATGTAAAGAGTTAGCACCAGCAAAGGGAAATGAACTCGAGAAGAGGCAGGATGCAAGAACTTCTTGGCAGAAGGAGAGAAAAGATGCCTGAAACACACACAGGTTGTGATGCATCCGACCTGAGTGAACAGCGTTGGGAAAGCACACTTCCAGGGCAGAGGCGGAAATGGAAGAAAATGTACCAAGAAGTGAGTAACTGCTTCATTCCCGGAGGTGAACGGGGACCAAACATGGAACATGTCTGGGTTGGGGGGAGACAGAGCCTTCCAGTAGGAGGAGAGCTAACACAGCGCAGATGTGGGGTGGCTGGTGAGTTACAGATTCCTTGGAAGAAAATCAGGCAGATTTGGGATTGTCTGAAAGTATGATGCAGGAGGAGGGTTATGTTGTAAGTGGTGCATGATAAATTAGCCCAACTGAGGGTGAGAAGGGCTTCTCCGGTGGCTCAGACAATAAAGAATCTGCCTGCAATGTGGGAGACCTGGATTCGATCCCTGGGTCAGGAAGATCCCCTGGAGAAGGGAATGACAGCCCATGCCAGTCTTCTTGCCTGGAGAATTCCATGGACAGAGGAGTATGGTGGGCTACAGTCCATGGGGTCGCAAAGAATCAGACACGCCTGAGGGTGAGAAAGGACAGGGATGGAAATAAAGGTGTGACCATATAGTGCCAAGTGCTTTGCTGTGAGAGAAAGCAAAATGAGGAAGAAAACACAAAACGAAATCCGCCGCCACCCAACAGGACCAAACCCAACAACAAAATAAAATGAGGAGTCCCATGGTGGCTTAGTGGTGAAGAATCCGCCTGCCAACGCGGGACACGTGGGACAGTCTCACACACTGCAGAGCGACTAAGCCTGTGCCCTGGAGCCCAGTAGTTGCTCTAGAGCAGCTACCGAAGCCCTCGTGCTCCAGGGCCCACGCTCCACAGCAGGATGAGATGAGAAGGCCACACACTGCCGCAGTGAGCAGTCCCCACTTGCAGCAACTAGAGAGAAGCCCGAGCAGCAACACGGACCCAGCACAGCCGTAAATAAATCAGTCAGTTTATTTAAAAAAAGGAACCCGCTTTTTTTTTAAAAAAAGTATGGAATAGGATACAGATAGTACTGCAGATGGTGACTGCAGCCATGAAATTAAAAGACGCTTACTCCTTAGAAGGAAAGTTATGACCAACCTGGACAGCATATTAAAAAGCAGAGACATTACTTTGCCAACAAAGGTCCATCTAGTCAAGGCTATGGTTTTTCCCGTGGTCATGTATGGATGTGAGAGTTGGACTACAAAGACAGCTGAGGGCTGAAGAATTGATGCTTTTGAACTGTGGTGTTGGAGAAGACTCTTGAGAGTCCTTTGGACTGAAAGGAGATCCAACCAGTCCATCCTAAAGGAGATCAGTCCTGGGTGTTCATTGGAAGGACTGATGTTGAAGCTGAAACTCCAATACTTTGGCCACCTCATGCGAAGAGCTGACTCATTAGAAAAGACCCTGATGCTGGGAGGGATTGGGGGCAGGAGGAGAAGGGGACGACAGAGGATGAGATGGTTGGATGGCATCACTGACTCAACGGACATGGGTTTGCATGGACTCCGGGAGTTGGTGATGGACAGGGAGGCCTGGTGTGCTGTGGTTCATGGGGTCACAAAGAGTCGGACATGACTGAGTGACTGAACTGAGCCGAGAACTATGGAAAACTTCACCACAAGGCTATACTTTAAAATAAGAGCTACCACAGCTGAGAGAAAGCGTTTCACAACTTGGGGGTGGGGATCAGGCTATACAACCAAGGTCACACCCTAGTAATTCCTGATGTTAACCAGTTTCTACTGGGCCTTCCAAGCTGGGTAACTTTGAAATTTAGTGTTTAATGGACTGATGGTTAAATCAGAGTAGGTGGATCAGGGAGAAAGTATGGGAAAATTTTTTTTTTTATTGTGCTAAAGTATACATAACAAAATTTACGTTTTGAGCAGTTTAAAATGTTAAGTGGAATTAAATCTGCACACTGTTCTGCAAGCATCACCATTATCCATCTTTTCATTCTCTCAAACTGAGACTCTGTACCCCTCACATAAGTCTCCTCTTCCCCTAGTCCCCCGGTAGCCTCGATTTTACTTTCTGTCTCTTTGAATTTGACTATTCCAGGTAACTCCAAAAGTGGAATCAGGATATTTGTCCTTTTACGTCTGCCTATTTTCATTTTGAATAATGTTCCCCAGTCTCATCCATGTTGTAGCTGGGGTCAGAACTTCAGGCTGAATGGCATTTCATCATATGGAGAAAACACATTTTGTGTATTCATTTCCATCTTTTGGCTAGTGTGAACAATGCTCTTATGATCATTGGTTTACAAGAAACTGTTTAAGTCCTTCCTTTCAATTCTTTCAGATATATATGCAGAATTGGAATTGCTGGATCATATGGTAATTTTACATTAAATTTTACATTTAAAGAACCACGATTCTCTTTTCCACAGCAGCTGCATCATTTTATATTCCCACCAGCAATGTACAAGAGTTCCAATTTCTCAAATTTCTTGCCAAAATTTGTTGTTTTATGGGCTTAAACATTTTTGTTATAATAGTTACTCTAATAGATGTGAGGGCTTCCCTTGTGGCTCGGCAGTAAAGAATCCGCCTGTACTGCAGGAAAGGCAGGTTCAATCCCTGAGTCAGGAAGATCCCCTAGAGAAGGAAATGGTAACCCACTCCACTATTCTTGCCTGGAGAACCCCATGAACAGAGGAGCCTGGCGGGCTACAGTTCCTAGAGTCACAACGTCAGACAGGATTTAACAACTAAACAACAGCAGTAGATGTGAAATAGCAGCTTATCTTAGAAAAGCATGGAATTTATGTCTTTTAAAATCGTTAGAGAAATTTTGTTTTGTTCAGGTCAAATGAAATTCAGTTCTAGTCTGAGAGTCTGGATATCCATGTTTTCATAAAATCTGGAAGCAATAACTAGGCTTGGGCAGAATTTTGCAGCTGTCAAACACATGGGTTTTGTGCCTGGAAAATACAATAAGGTCTCAGACCAGAGGGATGGATGGGATGACTGCTGCTGTACTGTTACAGTCCTCATTTTAAAGAAGAGGAAACTAGACGGCAAGAGGACGTGATGACGTTCCGGCGTCACACTGTTAGTGAGTGTTAGGGGCATCTCTAGTAGATGGCGCATTCCTTCCCCGATATCACACTGTAGGTAAACCTCAGCATCTAAGCAAATGCTCAAAATATGGTTTGTACATATGGAGCTATGTCAATATTTATAAATGACTTACCTATGTATATTAGTATACATACACACACCTGTCTATTCTGGCTGTCGAGTAGGGTTTTGTTTAATTGATTAATTTATTTACTTACTTTGGCTGCCCTCGGTCTTCACTTGTGCGTGCCGGCTTTCCCAAGTTGCTGCAAGCAGGGGCTGCTCTCTAGCTGTGGTGTGCGGGCTTTCCGTTGGGGTGGCTTCACTTGCTGTGGGGAATGGGCTCAGCAGTTTCTGCACACGGACTCAGTTGCCCTGGGGCCTGAGGAATCCCTCCAGACCAGGGCCAAACCCATGCCTTCTGCATTAGCAGGTGGATTCTTTCCCACTGGACCACCAGGGAAGTCCAGGGTAGGCTTTTAGACACAAGGTAATCAACCCCTCTGTCCTCAAATTGGTCACTATTCCATTGAATACTTAAACGTAAACCAAATCTGAAACAAACTTGAATAACAAATTTGTGATGATAGGGATGAGAAAGGCTAATTTGTAAAGCATGCTTAGCTTTATCAAAGGCATCTATCAGTTCAGTTCAGTCACTCAGTCGTGTCCAACTCTGTGACCCCATGGATTGCAGCATGCCAGGCTTCCCTGTCCATCACCAACTCCTGGAGCTTGCTCAAACTCATGTCCATCAAGTCAGTGATGCCATCCAGCCATCTCATCCTCTGTCGTCCCCTTCTCCTCCTGCCTTCAATCTTTCCCACCATCAGGGTCTTTTCTAAGGGGTCAGTTTTTCACATCAGGTGGTCAAAGGATTGGAGCTTCAGCATCAGCCCTTCCAGTGAATATTCAGGACTGATTTCCTTTAGGATTGACTGGTTTGATCACCTTGCAGTCCAAGGGACTCTCAAGAGTCTTCTCCAACACCACAGTTCAAAAGCATCAGTCCTTCAGCGCTCAGCTCTCCTTATGGTACAGCTCTCACATCTGTACGTGACCACTGGAAAAACCAACGGCATCAATAAAACCATGTAGGTTAGAGCACATGCAGACACCAAATATGACCACTGACAGTCATCAAATCACGAGCACCACCAGGCCACGTAGCATAAAGCGCGGGCGGGTAAATGGGACATCGATGCAGCACAGAATCCACATCTGACTGACAAGTCAATGGCTACTTTTAGTTCAGTGCTTTCACATCTTTTATTCCCTCCCTACTCCTGCCACCCCCTCCTTTCCCTTCCCCTGAAAGAATAGGAATAGCCTAATGGAAAGACAACAAATTGGAAAGTTGGTGACAAGACTAAAAGAAAAGCAGGAGATAAAAGGGAAAAAAGGACTGTTATTTTCATTTTGCAGGCATTATCTCAAGCCCTGTACTCTCAAATGGGCTACGGGTCCTCAACGACTTCTTAGTTCTTTCTTCTTGGTTCTTAGCCCACACCAGGTCTCATACATGGGAGTCCCTGCTGGTTTCAGCAGTGCTGGCTGAAAATTGAGGGTTAATTTAGCTGCAGATCAACAGCTTCCATGGCACTGGATCCTGCAAATTCAGGGAGAAATTTATTTAGTTCACTGTACCTGATTTATAAAGGTTCTACTTTGCTTCCAGGAGTATAATAAATATTAATTAACTTGCAGTAATCTTACTTAACATTTTTATAGTAGCTTCATAAAGCATAATTAAGATAACAGACCAAAGACTATATCAATACTAGGTATTATTATCTTGCTTCATTAATTTTCAAAAATATAGTGTCTAAGCAATATCTTAATCACCCAGATAAGTGGAGTTCAGTCCTAGTACTTGCCAAGGGACACTTTTCAAGGTATGAGGGGAGCTAGCAGGTTTCTGGATTGGGGAACAAGAGTCGGGGAGGAAAGTTAGTGAACATCTGCTCATCAGCAGCACCCTTCATAAATATTATGATGCTTAATAGTCAGATGAAGAGACTGAGCTTCAGAGAGCCTACCTGCCCGAGGATGTACAGTGAATAAGTATCAGAATCCATTCCCCTCCTTGGTGGAACACAAGATCCTGAACTCCTGGAAAACAATGACTTTTCCCACAGTGCACTCTCAATCAGAGGCCCAGGTGCCTTTCTCTGGGGAGAAATAATGGGGAAATATGAAAAGAACAAACACGAAGAGCTCAGTGTGCAAGGATGGCATGGGAGTGGATGATCACACCTCAGGCACCTGCACGGTTATTTTGCAGAAGATGGTCGTAAGCTTTGCTTCATCGATTTTCAGGGAGGAAAAGGAAGGGAATGAGAGACAGTGAGGCATTAAGGATCTGGAGTAGAGAAGGAGGAATGGGCAGTGAAACCAGGCACCAGGGATGTCCAAACCCCCGCTGGTAAATTGTGAAAACAGAAGAGTCTCATTGCGTTGGTCCTGCCTGAAAGTGTTGCTCGACAAGAGGGAAAAGATTGCAGGTATACAAGTCACCATGAGCCAAGGTCTCTGAGATTTGAAGCTAGTAGAGGAGAAAGGGAAAAGACAGCCACGCTTACTGCACGGGGGAGTATCCATGGCAAAAGCCCTCTGATATCCCCCGTTATGATGAGATTCATAAACTCTGCCTAGCATTTTTTAATCTTAAGCAAGTATCAGCTTACTGCTTCCTTAGGGATAGACTATGTATGTACAAGGGAGGAGACCATGTAATTTTTTTGCAAATTTCCTGTTAAAGTCCATATGTGCCCAGAAATTATTCTTGCTTTTTTGCAGGGATACATTTGGGGAGAATAATTTACATACAGTAACATTCACCCATGTTACATACACAGTAGGATGAGTTTGGGCAAATGTACATTATCACATAACCACCACAGTCACGACACAGAATGGTTTTATCACTCCAGAGTTCTCTGCTGCAGTCAATCCCTTCCCCCAACCCTGACAACCCATTTGGTGTTACTATAGTTTCATCGTTTCTAGAATTTTATATAAATTGAATTGTCAGCCTATAGTCTTCTTGTTTGGCTTCTTTCATTTCGCATGATATTTTTGAGATAAATCTGTATTGTATCAGTAACTTGTTCCTTTTCACTGCTGAGTAATATATCATTGGCTGGATAAACAACAATATGCTTATCCATTAACCATTTGAAGACACCTGTGTTGTTTCTAGTTTGGGGCTCTCATGAATAATGCTGCTACAAATATTCACGTACTGTCTTTGTGTAGACATATTTCGTTTTGTATCAACATCTATAAGTAGTATTGATAGAGTTGTTTGACAAGCATGTGTAACTTTGATAAAACTGTCAAGCTGTTTTTCGGGGTGGCTGCACTGTGTTTTTATTGTCATCAGCAGTATATTAAAGTTTGTTTCTGTGAGCATCTTTTCATTTGCCTATTGGCCATTTGTAGATCTCCTTTTATGAGATTTCTGTTAAAATCTTTTGCTCTTTTTTTAAAGATGGGCCATTCATCGTTTTTAAATTTTTAATTGAGTTGTAAGAGTACTCTCTATATTCTTAACACCAGCCCCTTGTCATATTTGTTTTACAAACATGTTCTCCTGAGCTGTGGCTTACCTTTTCTTTCTTAATTTTGATGAAGAGCAAAAGGTTTTTTTGTTTGTTTGTGATTTTGTTTTTTGCTTTTTAAGAAATATTTTAAACCAATGATCACAAAGATTTTTCCTGATGTTGACTTACAGCGACTTCATAGTTTTAAAGTCCTGCAGTTATGTCTATGATCTACTTTACATTAAAATTTTAATATGGTGAGAGATAAGGATTGGGGTTCAGTTTTCCTATGGCTATCCAATTGTTCTTTTGAAAAGACCAGTTCACATTGAATTACCTTGTGCAAAACAATTGACCACATGAATCAGAGTCTTAGCCTATATGTCTATTCTTATGCCAATACTATACTGCCTTCATTACTGTAATTTTATATTAAACCTTGAGATAAGGTAGTGTGAATCCTCCAGACTTGCTCTTCTTAAATAATTATTTTGACTGTTCTAGGTCCTTTGAATTTCCATGTAAATTTTAGTTTAGATTATCAGTTTCTACAGAAAGAACTTCTAAGAATTTGATTAGAATTCTGCTGAATCTGTTGACCAGTTTGGGGAACTCTTCACAATATTCAATCTTCCAATTCATGCACATATTACATCTCACCTTTTCTTTATGTTTTTCAATTTATCCACCAATATTTTGAAGTGCATAGCTCTTGCACATATTTTATTAAATTCATCCCTAAATAATTCATATTTTATACTACTGTGAATGATATTTTAAAATTTTACTTTCCAATTGTTTATTGCGGGTACATAAAGTTATTGCTGAGTTTTAAACTAACTTTATATTGAGGAGCTTACTAAAATCATTGATTAGTTCTAGTACCTTTTTGGAAACTCCTTGGGAATCATTTCCTATGTACACAAGCATGTGTCCTGAGAATAAAAAATTAGTTTTACTTCTTCCTTTTCAGTCTGTATAAATGAGTGAGTGTGTGTGTGTGAGTGTGTGTGAGTGTGTGTGTATGAGTGTGTGTGTGTGTGTGAGTGTGTGTGTGTGTGTGAGTGTGTGTGCTCTGTTGCACTTGCTAGGATTTCCCATGTAAGGCTGAACAGATGTGGTGAAAGTGGGCCTCCTTTGACCATTCCCAATCTCAGGGAGGAAAGTGTTCATTATTTCATCTTTAAGTATGGTCCTTTCTATAGGTTTTTTTAAATGTAAATTCTCTTTATCAGTTTGAGGAAGTTTTATCCTATTGCTGGTTTGCAGAGAGTTTTCAGCAACAGGTATTGTATTTTACCAAAGACTTTTCCTGATTCTATTGAGATAATTGTATGGTCTTCTTGCTATTCTGTTAATATAAAGGTTTACAGTGGTTAACTTTTTAATGATAAACTAAACTTGCATTCCTGGTATTTGTTTTGTTGTTGTTGTTGCTGCTTTGGATTTGATTTTCTCAAGTTTTTTCTTCTGATGTCTTTTTCTGATGTTGATATCAGGGTAATTCTGACTTCATAAAATAAGTTGGACATGTTCTTTCTGTGCTTTCTGAAAGAACTTTCAATAGGATTGGTACTATTTCTGCCTTAAATATTGATAGAATTCACCAAAAAAGTCATGAATGTCTAGATTGATTTTAATAGATAACTCAATTTCTTTATTCAATGTTTTATTTATTCTTGAGTTCATTTTGGTAATCTGTATCTTTCAAGGGATTTGTCATTTCATCTAAGTTACTGCAGTCATTGGCATAAAGTTCTTCATAATAATTCCTTTAAAAGAATACCTGTAGAGTTCCTTTTCTCATGCATCATGATATTGGTACATTTTGTCTTCTTTCTTTCTTAATCAGTCTAGGTAAATGTCTATTAAATTTATTGATATTTTTCAAAAAACAAACTTTTGGTTTTAATTGTTTTTTCTGTGTATTTTGTTTTCTGTTTTATTGATTTCCACTCTTCTTTATCTCATGCTTTCTAGTTACTTTGGGTTTAATTTGCTTATCTAGTTCTAGCCTTTTAAAATGGGAGTTTAGATTACTGACTTGAGAACATTTTGCTTTTCTAGGTTTCCCTGATAGTTCAGTTGGTAAAGAATCCTCCTGCAATGCAGGAGACCCTGGTTCGATCCCTGGAGAAAGGAAAGGCTACCCACTCCAGTATTCTGGCCTCGAGAATTCCATGGACTGTGTAGTCCATGGGGTCACAAAGAGTCGGACATAACTGAGTGACTTTCACTACTTACTACTTAACATAAGGATTTAAAGACATTCATTTGGGGACTTCACTGGTGGTCAGTTGTTAAAACCTCACGTTCCAATGCAGGGGATGTGGGTTCCATCACTGCTTGAGGAGCAACATGTGCCTTGTGACCAAAAACCCCAAACATAAAACAGAAGCAATATAGTAACAAATTCAATACAGGCTTTAAAATGGTCCACATTCAAACAAGTCTTTTAAAAAGATAAAAGATACTCATTTTACTTTATGCACTGATTTTACTGTACCTCACTAATTTTGATAAATCATGTTTTCATTTTCATTTAACTTAAAATATTGAAACTTTTCCCATGATCCATGGGTTATCTAGAAGTGTTTAATTTCCAAAAAAGCAGAAGCATTGCTTTGCTGACAATGGTCTGTATAGTCAAAGCTATGGTTTTTCCAGTAGTCATGTATAAATATGAGAGTTGCACCATAAAGAAGGGTGAATGCTGAAGAATTGATACTTTTGAACTGTGGTGTTGGAGAAGACTCTTGAGAGTCTCTTGGACCACAAGGAGATCAAACCAGTCAGTCCTAAAGGAAATTAATCCTGAATATTCGTTGGAAGGAGTGATGCTGAAGCTGAAGCTCCAATACTTTGGCCACCTGACTTGAAGACCTGACTCCTTAGAAAAGTCCCTGATGCTGGGAAAGATTGAAGGCGGGAGGAAAAGGGGACGGCAGAGGATGGGATGGTTTGATGCCGTCACTGACTCAATGGACATGAGTTTGAGCAAACTCTGGGAGATGGTGAAGGGCAAGGAAGCCTGGCGTGCTGCAACTCATGGGGTCTCAAATAGTCAAACACGACTGAGTGACTGAACCACAGCAACAACAATTTCCAAATATTGGGGGATATTTCAGAGATCATTCTGTTTTGCTTGCTGTGTATGAGTGTGCTCAGTCACTCAGTTGTGTCTGATTCTTTGCAAGCTCATGGACTGTATCCCACAAGCCTCCACTGCTCGTGGAATTTTCTAGGCACGAATATTGGAATGAGTTTCCATTTCCTACTCCAGGGGATCGTCCCAACCCAGAGACTGAACCCCAGACTCCAGCGTCTCCTGCATTGGCAGGTGGATTCTTCTACCACTGTGCCACCTGGCAAGCCCCATTTTTGATTGCTAGCATAATTCTATTGTGATTAGGGTACTGCTTTAGCACTTTTTAAATTTACTGAGACTTGTTCTACAGTTTAGCTTAGTAAATGTTCCAGGTGTTCTTGGAAAAAAATGTGTGTTCTCTTACTGAACAGAGTAAATATCAACAGGTCAGACGGATTGATATTGTTAACAAGTCTCCTCTATCGTTACTGCTTTTCTCAAAACCAACACTAAAATGGGAGCATTGAAATCTCCCACTGTAATTGTGGATTATCTATTTCATTTTTCAGTTCTGTCCCTTTTGCCTCATATATTTTATAACTGCTACTACATGGACCCGAATTTAGTGTATAATTACAAGTGTCATTGTTGTGTCTTCCTGCTGTACCAACCTTGTTGTCATTATGGATTATCCATCTTGGTCTCTAATATTCTCTTTGGCTTAAAACTTATGTTATCTAACATTAATAGAGTCATCACAGCTTCTTTATTCTACTGTATCAGTCAGCGTGTGATTTTAAAACAACAATAAGAACCACTAAGAATACCAGTCCATTCTAAAGAAGATCAATCCTGGGTGTTCGTTGGAAGGACTGATGCTAAAGCTGAAACTCCAATACTTTGGCCACCTCATGTGACAACTTGACTCACTGGAAAAGACTGATGCTGGGAAGGATTGGGGGTGGGAGGAGAAGGGGACGACAGAGAATGAGATGGCTGGATGGCATCACCAACTCGATGGACATGAGGTTGAGTGAACTCCGGGAGTTGGTGATGGACAGGGAAGCCTGGCGTGCTGTGATTCATGGGGTTGCAAAGAGTCGGACACGACTGAGCGACTGAACTGAACTTAAGTGAACTAAAGAATGATAGAGAATATGCAGTTTTTCTAAGGGATTTTTGAGTCGTTATGGGAGAGCATTAGATGGTTTCTGTCCATTTGCTGCCTCTGCATGTCAGCATGGGCTTGGACCAGAGAGGCTGAGGGGACCTGGCAGGAGAGATGCAGCTGCAGACCTAGCTACCCGCAGACCTAGCTACCCACACCCCATCATCAAAGGTGGGCTGCTCAATCAGCCATCTCACCAGTGTGCATGAATATGTATGAGCTGCGACAATGCCTAGAGCCCCCGTACTCACCTTTCAAGTGTTCAGAGAACACTCTTGCCTACATTAATACATCAGGTGATGAAATGAGATCTTTCTTGATCTTGAGGGCATGTTGTTCAGTTGCTAAATCATGTCCAACTCATTGCGACCCCATGGACTACAGCACACCAGGCTCGTCTATCCTTCACTATCTAAAGTTCAGCAACTTCACCCGAGCATTTAGACACAGTTTGTGCTCAGACCCTTCCCCCTCACAGCCGCTACACTTCCAGTTTCTCTGCCAAGTTCATGTTCTGCCCTTCTGTGAATACTGAACCTGCCTCAGCAGACTCACAGCAAAATCATTTCTACCTTTGAGCAGCCGGCTGACTTGCCAACACTCTGGCCCTCAGGTTCCCCATTTGTAAAGTGAGGCGTTGGGAGTGGAACCCCCACCCCACCCCAGAGCCCTTCCAGTTCTAAGTAAACACTAAGGAAACTCTAAATAAACATGTATGCCCTCAAGCATCACCGACTCAATGGACATGAATTTGAGCAAACTCGGGAAGATGGTGAAGGATAGAGGAGCCTGACGTGCTGCAGTCCACAGGGTCAAAACGAGTTGGACACAACTTAGCAACTGAACGACACGCCCTCAAGATCAACAAAAATCTCATCACATGATGTATTAAAGGCCACCTGATCCTGCGTGGTCTTATTTCTCAGTTGCAGTCACTTCGTTTCTTAGACCACTCATAATCAAAATGCAGATTGCTTCAATTACCCCCATGGATTAAGACCACTGAGGCGAAAGGAGGAGATTAGCCTGAAAGATCCTTTAGGTTCAAGTGCATAATCCAAATTCCTAGGATATTTTGTTGCTTCAGCTGTACATGCTAGGTAGCTTTGGTCTGTTAATCTGCTACTTTGGGTCTCTGAGATTCAATAACCCCCACATATCTTCTGAAAGAAATTCAGTCTTGAAATTCTTTAGGTTACTGTTTTTCTCATGGCCACTGGTTAGCTGACTTTATAAATAAACTGAGTAGTGTGTTCTCATCATTAACAATACAAATTCCAGGAACCCTGTTAAGAAAAACATCACTGTGGTACACTGAGCTTCTGTTATTTTTTTGTATGGAGTAAGGACTTCTTTCTCCATACAAAAAATAACAGAGTAAGGACTTCTTTCGGAGAAGGCAATGGCAAGCCACTCCAGTACTCTTGCCTAGAAAATCCCATGGACGGAGGAGCCTGGTGGGCTGCAGTCCATGGGGTTGCTACGAGTCAGACATGACTGAGCGACTTCACTTTCCCTTTTCACTTTCACACATTGGAGAAGGAAATGGCAACCCACTCCAGTGTTCTTGCCTGGAGAATCCCAGGGACGGGGGAGCCTGATGGGCTGCCGTCTATGGGGTCACACAGAGTCGGACACGACCAAAGTGACTTAGCAGCAGCAGTAGCAGCAAGGACTTCTTTATTTCACCAAACTTCATTGTTGCATTCAGTAGAACAGAATGAAAATAGCTTTCTGTGGTTCTGCTGAATCTGTTTATAAACAAATATACCTGGAGGCAAATGATTCTGAGTGCTTCAGGGTTGTTTGATAATTTATTTGTAGTATTTGTGAATGTCAGGGACTCATAACTCAAAAATTCCAAAACAATTCAGAAGGCCATCCACCCAGTCTTCTCAAATGAGTTGAAATGACCTTTATTTGATAGTGCACCAGAGGCAGAATGATACCTGTGTTTCTTGGGTTGGGGATGAGTGGACTGGTCTGAGGTGCAGGAGGCTTGCCTCCTCTTCAGCAGGCTCTCTCAGGGAGAGATAAATGTAAAAAATGTAAGTAATCTCCAACAGGTAGCACACGAGCTTTAAAAAAGCTCAGGGCCGACAGGTGGGGGGGGGGAGGTTTAATTTTCAATTCAAGCCAATTTTTTGCAAGTTATAATGCATTTTGACACCTTTTCTTTTTCTTAAACTTTTTGTTTTGTATTGGGGTACAGCCGATTAGCAATGTTGTGATAGTTTCAGGTGAACAACCAAGGGACTCAGCTATACATGTACATGTTTCCACTCGCCCCACAAACCCGCTCTCCCATCCAGGCTGCCACGTAACATTGAGCAGAGTTCCATGTATTTGCTGTACAATCAGTGCTTATTGGTTATCCATTTAAAATATATCAGTGTGCACAGGACCTTTCTCAGCTCCCTAATTATCTCTTCCCCCCAACAACTGTAAGTTCATTTTCCAAGTCTGTAAGTCTCTTTCTATTTTTAAAGTAATTTCATTTGTATCATTTCTTTTTAGATTCCACATGTAAAGTGTATCATACGGTATTTCCCCTTCTCTGACTTAACTTCATGCAGTATGACACTCTCTAGGTCCATCCATGTTGCTGCAAATGGCATTATTTTGACACCTTTTCTGACTGAGCCAATAGTTTAGGCCCATAGCTCTTTACTGGGGATATAATTCCTTCACAATAATTTATTAGCCATGAACATGTTGTTTTATATTGCAAAAGTTTGTAGTATTGCAAAAGTTTGTAGTATTACAAGGGCAGACCAGTACCACCAGATATCATTAAAAAGAAAGGGGAAAAGCTATGTGTACTGACCTGGGGATGGATAGAATTTTAAAAGTCAAAAGCGATTTGCAGAACAAAACGTATAAAATGATCCCAGTTTACTGTTTTTTTAAAGTGTGCATGTCTGTATTCATATCCTTTCAGAAAAAGTAACTAGGAGGGTGCACGCCAAACTATCATCAGCGGTTATCTCTCGGGGGAGAACGAGAGGGACTGGAAAGGGCTTTGTATTTCACAGATCAAGTGTGAGGTGGTGATGATTTTTTCCCAGTGTGAGCTTTTATGCATTTTTCAAATTAAAGAAGAGAAATCTTCCAGAAGAAGAAAAACAATAGGAAGAGAGGAGGGAGTCTTGAACCCAAAGCATCTGCTGTATCAGGGAGACTCAAGGATCCCCCAGCTGAGGAGAGGAGGGTGTGGGGCCAAGGATTCATCCGGACGACCTGGGTGTGAGGGGCACAGCTTGGAAGGCAAAGGAGATGGGGACAGTTCCACCAGGATGTAGCCGGGGTTTCTCCACTTTAGTCCCGTTGACTCTGGGGCTGGATCGTTCTGTCCTGTGCTTCGTAGGATGCTTAGTAGCAACCACTAGATGCAAGTAGCACCCCCAACCCCACCGAGATGACCCAAAACACCTCCAGACATGGCCAAGTGTTCCCTGGGAAGCAGGACTGTTCTCACTTAAGAATGACTAGTATAAAACAGTGAATGCTGGAGAGGGTGTGGAGAGAAGGAAAGCCTCCTACACGGTTGGTGGAAGTGTGAATTGGTACAGCCACTATGAAGAGCAGTACGGAGGTTCCTTAAAAAGCTAAGAATAGACCTACCATATGACCCTGCAATACCAGTCCTAGGCATATATCCAGAGGAAAACACGATCCATAAGGATACATGCACCCCAATGTTCATTGCAGCACTGTATACAGTAGCCAACAGGGAGGCAAGCTAAATGTCCATCTCCAGAGGAATGGATAAAGAATATATGGTAGGTATACACAGTGGAATATTACTCAGCCACTAAAAAGAATGAAATAATGCCACTTGCAGCAACATGGATGGACCTAGAAAATGTCGTACTGAGTGAAGTAAATCAGACAGAGGAGGAGAAATATCATATGACTTCCCTATGTGTGGGATCTCAAAGGAAATGGTACAAATGAACTTACCTACAAAACATGAGAGATTCACAGACTCAGGAAACAAACTTATGGTTGCTGGGGTGAAGAGATAGTTAGGGAGTTTGGGAAGGTCATGCGTGTGCATGTGTGCTAAGTTACCTCAGTCGTGTCCGACTCTTTGTGACCCCATGCACTGCAGCCCCCCAGGCTCCCCTGTCCATGGGATTCTCCAGACAAGATACTGGATTGGGTTGCCATGCCTGCCTCCAGGGCATCTTCCCAACCCAGGGATTGAACCCAGGTCTCCTGCAGCTCCTGCATTGCAGGTGGATTCTGTACCGCTGAGCCACCAGGGAAGCCCCAGGAAGGTCATGTACACACTATTATATTCAAAATGGATAACCAACAAGAATCTGCTGTATAGCACATGGAATTCTACTCAGTGTCGTGTGCCAGCCTGGATGGGAGGGGAGAATGGACACATGCACATGTAGGCTGAGCCCCATCACTGTTCACCGGGAACTCTCACAACATTGTTAGTAGGCTATACTCCAATGCCAAGTAAAAAGCGTTTAAAAAACTGAATTCATGGATAAGATCTTCCCACAAAGATTAAAGAAGATCTGAATTAAAAAAGAATTACTGGTGTAGAAAATATGAATGATGGGGCAGAACCTGAGGAGAGAAGTTGAGAGTCGAAGTGGCAATCTGGGCTCCATCCACACACCACCTCTGGAGCTTGAGAGGATAAGACAACAGGAAGGCCAAGGAGGGCCTCAGGTGCCTGAACATTGGAGAAGTAAATTTAAAAGGTGTAACCGTTTAAGCAGAATAAGCCAGAGAATAAATACCAGCGAGGCAGACAGAAGCAGAAGAGCATGGTACCTGAAAGCTAAGTGGACGGTGGCGGACACAGAGCTGTCAGCGTTGGCAGGATGGTGTCATGGACTGAATGATGCTACAGCCCTAACTCCCAGCGCGACTGCATTTGGAAACAAGGCTTTTAAGGAGGTAAAGTTAAATGCAGTAGTGAGGGTGGGATGCTAAGCCAGAAGGACTGGTACCCTTTTAAGAAGAGAAAGAAGGACTTCCCTGGTGGTCCAGTGGCTAAGTCTCCAGGCTCCCCATGCGGGGGGCCCCTGTGTGATCCCTGAGCAGGGAACTAGATCCCACATGCCACAACTGAAGATTCCAGGCACCAAAACCAGGGCGTGGTGCAGCCAAATAAGTAAATCAATATTTTTAGAAAGAAGAGAAAGATACACAAAGAATGTGCACGTGCAAAGGAAAGGCTGTGTGAGGACACAGGGAGACAGATGGTGACCCTCTGCAAACCAGGGAGAGAGGTTCCACCAGAAACCAAACCTGCCAGGACCTTGATCTTGAACACCCAGCCTCCAGCACTGCGAGGGAATCAGCTCCTGCTGTGGAAGGCCCCCAGGCCGTGGTGTTCTGTTATGGCAGCCCAAGCTAAGTCAGTGGGGGTTCAAACATCAGGAGGTTGCCAGCGTTCTAAAGAAGACTGCCCGGGAGCTGAGGAGTAAAAGTCAGGTCATCATCAGGACAGAGGATCAGAGGTCAGAGAGAGGGCACACAAGGGAAGCTCAACAAGGCTGTGAAAGGAGAAGACAGAAGTCTGCCACCATCAGCAGAGAGGTGGGGCAAAGGGAAGACATTTCTTTCGGAATCAGAAAGAATCCACCTGCAATGCAGGAGACGCAGGAGACACAAGTTTATTCCCTGGGTGGGGAAGATCCCCTGGAGAAGGGCGTGGCAACCGACTCCAGTATTCTTGCCTGGAGAATCCCAGGGACAGAGGAGCCTGGGGGGCTACAGTCCATGGGGTTGTGAAGAGTTGGATATGACTGAGCTACTGAGCACAGAATAACACAAATCATAGCTGAATGAGGATTCTCAAGAGAGCTGTTCAAGTTCTTAATCTACTGACAATGTATACTTGTAGCCCCAGTGTCTATTTCCTGTTATTCTGAGTAACTTCAAAATTGCCTTCTGGTTACAAATGTGACATATGCATAATATTTACATCATATTATATATGTGATATGTACTTTTTTGTTGTTGTTTTTTAGTCACCAAGCCATGTCCAACTCTTTGCAATCCCATGGACTGCAGCATGCCAGGCCTCCCTGTCCCTCCCCATCTCCCTAAGTTTTCCCAAGTTCATGTCCACGTGTGTGTGTGTATATGTGTATTCATTTGTAAAGAAACACAAAGAAGGAAGTAGAATAATGCAACCAATCTCACCACCCAGCAGTGAAGATGTACATTTCATTTCCATTGTTTTCATATTGGGAGATTTCCTTCCAGTCTTTTCTCTGTGTATTTTAAGACAAAATTGGGATCATACAGTATATAGAGCTTTGAACCCTTCTTTTTTAAACTGGGCATTGAGTCATAGGTATTTGTCCATCATTAAATATTTTTCAAACGTGATTAAAAAGAATCTTTTGTATTTTATTCCCTTGTATTTTAAATTTAATTTAATCAGTTAATTTCTTTATATTTGGCTTCGTTGGGTCTTGGTTGCAGCACGCAAGATCTTTTGCTGGGACACGGGGTCTTTTCCCAGACCTGGGATTGAGCCTGTGCCCCCTGCATTGAAAGGCAGATTCTTAACCACTGGACTACCAGGGAAGGCCCCAAATATGATTTTAATAACTGCATCGAAGTCCAGCTTGTGAAAATAACATGATTTATTAATAACTGTTTCCCTATTTTAGAAAGTTAGATTGTTTCCCAGTTTTCAGCAGTATGAATACACAATGATAGACCTTCTTTACATAAATTTTGATGTACATCAGTACTTATACCATTCCATTTTTACCCTGGTTATGAATCAGACAGTTCTGAGAAGGCATCACTACACATTCTTTTTTTTGCAGTTTCATCTTTAAAAACGATTCTCCACCCTTCACGCTGCAGATCCTCAGATTGCCTATCAGAAAGAAACCTGCCGTTTAAAAAAAAATGTTCTCGCCTGAATGGCTCCCTCACTGATTTATTCCCTGCATTTCCTTTTCACGGTTTTTAATTAAATTTTCAACGTGGTCTTGAATTAGAACCCTATCTATAAAAACCAAAACTTTTAACAGAATGTTTAGGGCATCTAAATCACCTTGGTGAATTTCTGATCACCTGGAACTGTTTGAAACAGAGCATCCACTCTGCAAATGAATGAGGTTGAATAGTGTTCTCTGTCCCCGTCCTAAGGAATCCTGCCCATTGGCCCATCACCCCACACAGCCCAACACCCACTGGAGGGGTTGTTATCATACCAGGCAGGGAAAGACACTGCCTGGGCAGCCAAGAGAGTTACAGACACACACACACGTGCGCACACACACCTGGTAAAAGTCCCCAAGATTCAGGAGTTGCTGGAAGGAGCAGACGGATCCCCAGAGCAGAAGCAGGAATAGTGTGCGCTGGCAAGGATTTTGCTGCTTGTTTTGGTTTGGTTTTGGCCTTTCCCATTCACCCCATTTCCCCACACACACAGCTGAGTCCCACCAGAGTTTTAGAGAGAACAGGAATTCTGGCTACTCCACTGCCTGTTTATGCTCAGATTTCCACCGCACGCTGAGAAACGCACATTCTTTCCAGGCTCTTCCCTCTAAGGGACAGTTTTACACCCGGGGTCCTCCTGGTTCTTGAACCAGAGTCAGTAGCAACCAGAGCACAGCTTCACTGGGAGGAGAAAGGCGAATCCTGGGGCTCCCTGAGCCACACCTTTGCCTCTGGTAGTCTCTAGGGTTCAGGGGCTCTCATCCCACAGACCTCAAGTATTTTTTACATCCCTCTCTCATGTATTTTTTTCAAAGCAGTGTTTTCATTTTCTTCAGCTACATACCCAGGAGTGGAATTGCTGGATTATATGGTGGTTTTGTACTCAGTTTTTGAGGAACCTCCATACAGTTTTCAAAATGGCTGTACAAATTTACAATCCCATCAACAGTGTAGGAGGGTTTGCTTTTCTCCACATCCCCTGTATCATTTGTTATTTGTAGACTCCGTGATGATGGCCGTTCTGACTGGTGTGAGGCGAGACCTCATTGTGGTTTTGATTTGCATTTCTCCAGTGATTCGCAATGTTGAACATGTTTTCATGTACCTGTTGGCCATCTGTTTGTCTTCTTTGGAGAAATGTCTATGCAGGTCTTCTGCCTAATTTTTGTCTGGGTTGTTTGGTTTTTTGATGTTGAGTTGTATGAGCTGTTTACATATTTTGGCTCTTAACCCCTTATCGGTCATATCATTTTCAAATATTTTCTCCCATTCAGTAGGTTGTCTTTTCATTATGTTAGTGGTTTCCTTTGCTGTGCAAAAGCTTTTCAGTTTAAGTTTGATTTGTTTGGTGACTCAGACCGTAAAAAATCTGCCTGCAATGCAGGAGATCCGGGTTTGATCCCTGGGTTGGGAAGATCCCCTGGAAAAGGGAATGGCAATCCACTCCAGCATTCTTGTCTGGAGAATCCCATGGATAGAGGAGCCTGGTGGCTACAGTTCATGGGGTCGCCAAGAGTCGGACTTGACAGAGTGACTAAGCATGCATGCATGCTTGACATGGACTTCTCATTAGGAACTTACCTGCCTTCATGGGGACCAGGTTTCCTCTGCCCAGAGTAGGGTGAGGGCACCTCATCCTTAGTAGGTTTCAGTGGGAGTGGAGCCAGGAGATGAGAGAGCCGAGGCTAATTTTTTTCCAACTAGAGCAAAATTTTGTGAATTTCTTGGGTTGACCGTAATTCTTTTTTGTTATAATATTACTGAAATATGTGCAAACATAAATTAGGTAGAATTTGTTTATGGTTATAGCCATTCTGCATCTATAAAAACCGAAACAAGTTTAAAGATTACATACAAACGAAAGCATAAAGTTGTAAAAGTCCAGTTAAAGGCATGAGTTTAACGTGACAGGCGATGTTGCTGCGCTGGAACTAAACTGCCTCTCATCCTCTCCTCGGGGTGCTGCTGGGTGGGCAGGGTCAGGTGTTCCAGGGTCTCAACTTCCCAGTGTCTGCCTCTGACACCCCCTACCTCCCTCTGTTGCAGGAACTTTTCCCAGTTCACTTCCTGGGGACCCTGCACCTGCCCGGCATGTCATGACATCATCCAGGCTTCACCTGGTGAGGGGCGTTCTTAACATGAACTGTCCTCTGTCTGCTCGTGGTTGATCTGACTGCAGCTCCATCCTACCCCCAGTTACAAGGCTGGGCGCAACATTTGGTTCCATGGCAAGGTTCCATACTATGTTAACATGGATTTTAAGAGAGTACTGTCAGAATAAAAGAAGAGAAATTTCTAGTTATCGTTGTCACTTAGAAGAATCCCAAGAATATGACCTTGAACCATGGGCTGAGAAACCCTGGGATGATGGTGACAGGAATGGAACTTGAGAGACCAGGTTTGCAAATAACCGTTTAAAGCTGGTGGGCTTTGGGCAAGTCTTTTTAACCTTTCTAAATCTCAGTTTTTCTGTCTGAAAATTGGGAGCAATAAAAGTATCTGCCTCACAAAGTTGATGAGTCATGTGAGATGAGCTAATGAATTAGGGCTCTCTACTGGGTTGACGTGAGTTTGAGTGAACTCCGGGAGTTGGTGATGGACAGGGAGGCCTGGTGTGCTGCGATTCATGGGGTCGCAGAGTCAGACACGACTGAGCGACTGAACTGAACTGAACTGGGTTGACAAGTGTCCCCCTAAAATTCAGGCCCACTCAGAACTTGTGAACATGACCTTGTTTGGAAGTAAGGTCTTTGCCGATGTAATTGATTTAAGATGAAGTCACACTGTATAAGGGTGGGCCCTATTCTAATGCCTGGTGCCCTTATAAGAAGTGGGCAATTTGGATACAGAGGTATAGAGTCAGGGTGGAGATGGGCAGATACCTGGGTTGACAGAGGCAAAGATCGCAGTGATGTTTCTACTACACAAAATAATGCAGGGGATTGCTGGCCACTGCAGGAAGCTAGAAGAGACGCGTGGTATGGATTCTCCCCTCAGATACATCAAAACGGATCCAACCCTACTAACATCTTCAGCCTCCAGAACTGTGAGACAACAAACTTACACTGTATTAAGCCACCCATTGGGTGGCACTTGGTTACTGCGCCCTTTGGAGGCTGATAGATGTGTAGCACAGTGCTTGACAAATGTAGTAAACGATATATGGTGGCTTGTCATTAGCAGATGAGAATTCCAGGCACTTAAAGAAGTAAAAGATGGTTTACAAACGCAAGTTTCTTTTTTTAATTTTTACTTATTTATTTATTTGGCTGCATTGAGTCCTGGTTGCAGCATTCAGAATCTTCATTGCAGTGCTTAGACTTGGTAGATGTGGTGCACGGGCTCAGTTGCCCTGCAGCATGTGGAATCTTAGTTTCCACACCAAGGATCAAACCCACACCTCCTGCATTGCAAGGTGGATCTTAACCACTAGACCACCAGGGACGTCCCCAGATCCAAGCTGCTGCTCTCATCCCCCCTTCAGCCTCAGCCCACGGGTTTAACCCCCACGTGAAGCGTGCCTCCTCATCAGTATTCAGTACAGTGCCGCACTTTTCATTTTACAAAGCTTTCTCCTACAGATTTTTTCAGTTAATTCTCACCATGACACTACGGAGTAGATAAAATTAACAATTTTTGCACATTGGCCAAGGAATCTTTTAGAGCTAATTGGCTAAATGCAATGTGGTTTCCCAGATTAGATCCTGGAAGAGAAAAAGGATGTTAGTGGGAAAACCGGCAAAATTCAATTACAGTCAGTGACTTGGTTTATAGTAATGCACCAGTGACAGTTTCTTAATTTTGACAAATGCAGCATGTTTATGTAAGATGTTGTCAATTTATGGAATCTGGGTGAGTGGTATATAGAAGCTCTCTGGCTATCTCTGCAACTTGTCTTTAAATCTCAAAGTATACAAAGTTAAAAGTTGACTTTTAAAAAGTATATTGGAAATACTCTCCAGCTGATTTGAATATTACATTGACTGTCATTGAGCAACCCTAGCAGATAAAAAAAATCTGACAAAGTTGTGACCTTTATCTCTGCATCCATATTTCTTTTTCTTTTAAAAACAGTGCCTTTCCACTATTATTAAAACTCCATGTAGAAAATTTGGAAGACACATAAAACTGGAAGAAGGAAAGAGATTTCACCACGGTCTTGACACTGAAAATCTTTCCCCAGCTAGTGTTTTGTTCTGTCCGTCATCATCTTTTTGGTTTGGGCTTTAGGTGCGTGCAGACCTCCTGATCACACAACCACCTGGGCAGTTGTATGTTGTTGAGAGAAACCCAGTCATGCTAGGGGTGGAGGAGACTTTAAAACTCACAGCTGTGAATCTTTCTTTTATATTGGAGTATATTTGATTTACAGTGCTGTGTTAGTTTCAGGTGTATAGCAGAGTGATTAGTTATATGTACATATCCACCTATTCTTTTCAACTTCTTTTCCCATATAGGTTATTAAACAGTACTGAATAGAATTCCTTGTGTTACATGATAGGCCCTTATTGATTATTTATTTTATATATAGTGGTGTGTATATGTTAATCTCAACCTCCTAATTTATCCCTCCCCTCAGTCTTCCCCCTTTGGTAGCCATAAGTTTGTTTTCTAGGTCCGTGAATCTGTTTCAGTTTATAAATAAGTTCGTTTGTATCATTTTTTTGAGAGTCCATGTTTAAGCGATATTGTACGATATTTGTCTTTATCTGGCTTACTTCACAGTGTGACAATCTCTAGGTCCAACCAACCAAGTCACTGCAAATGGTACTAGTTCATCCTTTTTATGGCTGAGTAATATTCCATTATCCATATGTCCCACATTTTCTTTACCCAGTCATCTCTTGATGGACATTTAAGTTGTTTACATGTCTTGGCTATTGTGAATAGTGCTGCAATGAACACTGGGATGCATGGATCTTTTTGAAGTGTGGTTTTCCCCAGGTATATGCCCATAAATGTGATTGCTGGTCATATGCCAACTTTAGTTTTAGTTTTTAAGGAACCTCCATACCGATCTTCATAGTTCTGTGTGCTGTGCTAGGTGGCATCTGACTCTGTGCGACCCCATGAACTATAGCCCACCAGGCTCCTCTGTCCATGGGATTCTCCTGGCAAGAATACTGGAATGGGTTGCCACGCCCTCCTCCAGGGGATCTTCCCGACCCAGCGATCAAACCCACGCCTCTTAAGTCTCCTGCTTTGGCAGGCGGGTTCTTTACCACTCGCACCATGTGGGAAGCCCACCAACAGTGTGGGAGGTTTCCCTTTTTTCCACATACTCTCCAGAATTTCTTATTTGTAGACTTTTTGATGATGGCCATTCTGCTGCTGCCGCTGCTTTTAAGTCGCTTCAGTCATGTCCAGCTCTGTGCGACCCCATAGACGGCAGCCCACCAGGCTCCCCCGTCCCCGGGATTCTCCAGGCAAGAACACTGGAGTGGGTTGCCATTTCCTTCTCCAATGCATGAAAGTGAAAAATGAAAGTGAAGTCGCTCAGTCGTGTCCTGACCAGTATGTAAACCTCACAGCCATGAACCCTCATGCACCCAACACGTTCCCGCTTCAGAACTTCTGAAATTGTGCGCACGCGCAGACATGCACAGACACACCACACGCACTCACAGAGCCACTGTCTCACCTCGTAACCGTTCTTAGTGGGGAACAGGGGCAGCGGGAGGCATGTGCTCCTCCTCCCGTGACCAGCACCACCAGTCCCGAGGTCCCTGCCCCGCTCCCACCATGTGGGTCCAGGCTGGTCCTGCTCCTACCTGAGCACCTTCTCAGAGACTTGCTGCTCCTCTTCTGAATTGTTAGCACCTCCCTCCTCACTTCCATCAGCGTAAAAGGGCTTCACCAGTGCTTTGAGATTTAAAGACACGTTGCAGAGATAGAGTTTCTAGACACCGTTCACCCAGATTCCAGAAATTGACATCTTACGTAAACATGCTGCATTTGTCAAAATTAAGAAACTGTCACTGGCGCATTATGATAAACCAAGTCACAGACTGTGACTTTTGGGGACCCCAGCACCTCACCCTGTTTTCTGTTCCCATCTCATCAGAACTCCTTGGAAGACCTGACTACAGCCTGTCTCCACTTCCTTGACTGCTCCAACCGGGCTTCTGGTTTGCGGTCAGGGAGACACCTGTCTCTTAGTGGGGTTCCCATCAATCTCCATGTTGTAGAACTCGGCTCTTCTCTGATCCCACCTTTCTGACGCCTTGCTGTGTGGCCCTCAGCTGAGTATTCCATCCCTCTCTTGGGGTCTCACATACCACCCTCTCCTGGGCTTCTTTCTGTCTTCATCTCAGCCTCCTGGCTGACGCCCCTCCTTATCAGGCCCCAGAACCCAGCCCTGCAAACTTTCCAAACTCCTCTCACGCTGTCCCCCTGCCACACTGTGCCCTCTGTCTGTTCTGCAAAGGAGCAACCCTTGTTCCTGCCTCAGGACCTTTGCACTGACTCCTCCACTGCTGGAGCCCTCGTCCCATTGATGTCCTCATGGGTGTTTCTATCTTAGAATTCAGACCTTGGCTCAAATACCTCATCCACAGACAGGCTTTCCCTGATGGCCCCAGTCCTTTCTTGTCTCATCCAGGATTTCTCGTTTGCTTATTTGCTGGCTTATAATAGTTCTCCACCCCTTCCCTGCCACCGCTGTTGTGTTTGTTCCACTAGAGCCTGGAGCTCTCATGTCTTGGGCATGGCTCTGTAACAATACATGGCACCTGCTCAAGAGATATTTGCTGAGTAAACGGATTAGTGGTGAAGCTATAGTTCTGCACTGTTGTTTTTTTTTCCTGCCTGGATGTGTTTATAGACTTCCACGCTTTCAGATACTGTTTTCAATGGCTGCACTGTAGTCTATATAGCTGAGACACTCCAATGCATTGACTCCTTTTCTTCTTTTGGACATGTATATAAATTAAAGCTTTTCCCTATTATAAATAAGTCTTCAATGAACATCTTTACATATTGAACTTTTTATGTTTTTCAGATTATATCCTTAGGGTAGAATTCCAGAAATGGAAATGTTCGTCAAAAGGCTCTTTTGTCCTTTAGAAGATGACATCTACAGGGAAAAAGTCACTTTATATTTTGTGTAGATGACCCAAGCATATATAAAGTATTATGATCATGGAGTACTTTCTGCCCAACACTGTTTTGGCTTAGTTACTCAGTTGTGTCCAGCTCTTGCGACCTCACGAACAGTAGCCTGCCATGCTCCTCTGTCCTTGGGATTTTCCAGGCAAGAATACTGGACTGGGTTGCCATTTCCTTCTCCAGGGGATCTTCCCAAACCAGGAATTGAAACCTGAGTCTCCTGCATTGCGACACTTTACTGACCGAGTTATGAGGAAAGCCCAACACTGTGAAAGATACTATAAGTAGAAATAAGGAAAGAAAATGGCTAATCTCTATTTTTTAAGGCATTACAAAGAACATGGCCTTGACCTGAACTAACTTGAATACGGTGGGTGCCAGCAGGGGTTCAGCTGCGGGAGTGACACAGCCTGGGAGGCTGTTGAGTCTTAGAGGGAAGCGAGTGCTTCTGCTCCTTTTTTCCTGTAATCCTTGTATTACACATTATTGTTTATTTTCTCGGGTGGTCCTCAGATCCACCTGGAGGGAGATTTGGGGGCAGGTGTTCTCCCTTGCAGAGTGAAACGTGGACTGATTTGCCCAGGATCGCGGAGGTGGACCTCAGGCCCAGAAGGTCTGACTGTGAGCCCAGCGCCGTGACTTCCTCCCTCCCAGTGCAGAGCCAGCGCTCCAGTCCATCAAGCCGAAATGGCTAGATGGACGATCCCAGGTTTGGAAGGTGTGTTAGAGGCAGGCTCGTGTAAGATCCTGGCAGTGGAGCCCTCACGAGTTCACATCAAGGGCCCCTCAGACACAAAGACACAGGACAACATCCCCCAAGGAGGCTGAAGCTTTCATTTGCCCAGGGGCTTGTGTGGACTCATGTTGCAGTGACCATGGGCAGAGATAATGAGCGGGAACCCCCATCAGGCCAGGAGCCCTGCGGGTCCTTCCAGTAGCAGTATTTGTGTCATTCCAGATGCTTCTCACACAGGCAACTCCTGTGCTTCAGCCTAGAAAAGGTGGGTCAGCCTGGGGTTTGGTAAAAAGCACATGAATTCATAAAACATTAAAGCTGAAAGAAGTTCAGAGATCATCTTGTCCTCCCCATTTAATGTATAGATAAGGAAACCATCTGGAGAAACGAATTTCCAAGGCCACACAGCAAGTTAGAAGGGAGCCCAAACAATATTTTTCTTTATTACAGCATGATGCCTCTCATCCGTAGAGTATTATTAAAGAAATGCAGCTTTATGATTTTCAAGTACTTAGAGTTGCAGTAAAAAAATCACCTGTCCAAAGCTCTCAGGGAAGCAACTTTAATGAATAGATAAATTATGTTTTCTAGACAAATGGGCACCCCCCCAAGGGCATTTGAAAGAAGTCTACAAATCTTTTCTGCATCTTTCTTTTCCTGTGGATTTTCTTAGCACGCTCCCTTAGTAATGGACAAAGCTGGGCTTTAGCCAGTTATCCCTGAGATTATCAGAGACTTCAAATGGTGGGATCCAGTGAATGAGGACCTGCTGCTCCCTGAACTATTGGGCATCACTGACTGCTTAGTCTCCTGATGGTACGTAACCCCACAGGGAAATAAGAGACATTTCCTAAGCCATCAGACACTTGACCTGGGCAAGGATGGGAAGACAGGACGGTTTGATGGAATGGGAATAGGTTTCATATAATTTTCTGTGCCAGCTGAATTGTCCCTGAGATGTTTATCCCATCTGCATATTCCATCCGTGGCACGGGGTGGAGAGGGTTTGGGCAGTGGCAGAGAAGCCCCAGTCTGCTTGTCCGGGATGTGGTAGGTAGTTGCGCATATGGAGACAATGTCCTGGCCTCTTCCTCGTTCCTGTCTTCCTGCAGTTCTACCTCTGTCCCTTCAGACCTGCTCATGTGTCTTGATCAGACCATCAGAAAGGAGGCTGCACATTCTTTGTTAAGAATACTTATGAAAGGCTTTTTTTTTTAAGATACTTGCCCTGATGTCACAGAACTGATTCCCCTCAGTGATTAAGTGATCTTTTATGTTCCATTAAAGCAATCCTTTAGGAGCAAATCAGTTCCCCATCTCATCAACCTTCTTGCGATGGGAGAGTCTTAAAGAAGACAACCATTTTTAACACATCTTCTCAAATAAGAGGCAGGTCATCTGGGAATATCTGAAAGAAACAAGGGTTTCATTTGACATTTCCTTTCTCCACTTCCAAGCAAGCTTGGGACACATTCTGCACCGAAATTATTAAAATCATGATGAGATAGAGTGAGACTAACACTGTAAGTTATTGGCGTGGTGGGTAGGGTTTTGGCAACATAGTTTTTCTTTTTGTCTTCCCTCCATCCATTCAATCCAAAATGACAGCCTTGAAAATTCCTCCGTGTTCTAAAACATGACAGCAACCATAATTCAAATTTGTGGCTGTTTTTGTGTGTGTGTGTGTGTGTGAGTGTGTGTGCTTTCTGGGTTTTTTTAAACTAGTAATGAAGTTGTAAATGCAGCATTTCTTTCATTACCTATTCATTAAAGATATGACATGAAAACAGAGTTTCCATGGAAATGGCTTTGTGGATTCTGAGTACATAATAAGAATTTCATTGTTTACACTACAGCACAGATAACTGATGGGTGTTACTGTAGCTGGTAAAGTCTTATTTAGCTCCATGAATGCGTGTAAGGGCACTGGGGTGGTGTGGTCGGTCCTCTCCGCACGCCTGCTTGCGAGCAGAAGCCTCACGACCATCAGTGCACACGCACTTTAGGATGGAAAGGATTCATTGAGCTATTCTTTTCAACACACTTCAATACTGAAACAGTCCAAATAAAAAAGGCCGAAATAGTTCCACTCAAGACTCCATTTAACATCAAGTCAAGTCCGTTTAATGTAAAGAAAGATTTTTCTCTGCTAATGTTTGGGCTAAGATATGAGACTGCTTGAGTTCAAGTCTTGACTTTTATGCTTGAAAGTGAACTCGCTTAGTCATGTCCAACTCTTTGCAACCCCATGGACCATAGCCTACCAGGCTCCTCCATTCATGGGATTTTCCAGGCAAGAGTACTGGAGTGGATTGCCATTTCCTTCTCTAGGGGATCTTCCCAACCCAGGGACTGAACCCGGGTCTCCCACATTATAGGCAGATGCTTTACCATCTGAGCCACGTGGCTGACTTTTATGCTTATTAGTGGCTAATAATGATAAACCTCAATTAAGTGACTTAGGCTCTCTCCAAGCCTTAGTGTTCTTATCTGTGAAATAGGGGCGATATACATACACAATACATTATATATAATATAATATGTGTATATATGACTGTGCACACCAGATGTGGGGGGAGATTAAAGGGGAAAATGCCAAAAGCACTTAGCGGACACCCGGCTCCTATAAGGTGTTCCTTCCCTATGATGTGGTGGTGTTGTCATTGTTTGCCTTTGACAAGGTGATAAAAACCGACAGGTGCCAAACCTCAGGCCCGGGTCAAATGCCTCTCTACCCAGGGCTCTCCCTGGAGGTAGGAGTGCGTCCTCCTTGCTCTGAGTAGCCACAGAAGGCACCTGCCCCTCTCTTGCAGCATCTTCCAGCTCCTTTTGGCCTTTAATGATGTGCGGGTTTATTCTTCTCCCCATGAGGTCATGCTCTCCTGAAAGGCAAGGTCTACCCCAGCCTTGCCTGTCATAGCCCAGGGCCTGGCACAAAGAAGAAACCTCTCAAAAGAAAAGTATGATTTATGAAAAAAAATGGTTAAAACCTACTGTGTCAACTCAATTCAAGGAATATGTTGTGTCTTTTGGGGTTTGGTTTGGTTTGATTTGGAAGATGGGAGTAGCATAAGGAGGCCAAGATTTTTTTTTTAAATTTAAAAGAATATAGAAAATGCATGACACTCGGCTGAAAATGAGACTCCTTGATGACAAAGATCCACTGCAGATTTTCAAAACATTCCCCTGCCACCTGTCCTGCAAGGTCAGGACTAGAGGGAGGAGGAGGCAGCCAGGGTGCAGATCTCATGGATCACTCACTCTCGGGACTCCCGATGGCTGCTCCCTGTGATTCTCTAGGCACCTCACATCTTTGCCCTGGACCCAGCCCTGTGTCCTGTGGCCAAGGGGGCCGGATTCTGTGTTTGTCAGCGCTGGGCTATGGTACGAAGCTCTCTTGGACTGAGTCACACAAAGCCCTTCCCTAGGACTTCAGAGAGAAACATAAAATAGTAAGGACAAGAATGTCCTAACACAGCAGACGGAGATGTAACCGGGTGACACTGGCTGCTACACTTTGCAGACAAAGTGATAACACTTGGGTCTTATTTATAAAACAGACATTAATCCAGTTCTGCATGACTGTAACACAATTTACTCCAAACATGCCAGGAAGTCTTTGAACCTATTAAAATAAGTGCTCCTCTGTCTTCATCCCTGCTATGATTCCTGATTGCTGGCATCCAGATGAGAGAAAGAGACTCAGCCATGAAGACATGCTTGACATGGACTATGACGATATAACAGGAATTTTAATTGCCAGAAGTATTCCTTAAATAGGTACACAAGTTCGGGGAAGGGGTGCAGGGAGAGAGACACACAGGCGTTTCCCCAGCCTATTTTTCGTGCACCAGACGGACTGCACTCACCACCTTTCCTGGGTGCTCAGGTAAACTGAATGTGCCTAGACCCTCATCATGCAGGGAGGCAAGTTAAAACCGGAAAACACACTCTTAAACGTACATGGAAATGGAAAGGGCATAATTTATCCAAAACAATGTTGAAAAAGAAGGACAAAATTGGAGAATGTACACTACTTGATTACAAGACTTGTTAAAAAGCTATAATCAAGGCAGTGTGGTACTGCCATAAGGACAGACAGAGATGAATGGAACAGAATCGAGTCCAGAAATCAACCCACATATACACAATCAATCGCTTTTCAACAAAGAGACCAGAGCAATTTAATAGGAAAAGGATAATGGTGGTGGAGTAATTGGATTTACATGCAAAAAAAACACAAACCACCCAACCCTTACCTCACACCATGTACAAGAATGAACATGAAATAGATCATATATCTGAATGTAAGAACTCAGAGTATAAAACTCCTAGAGAAAACACTGAAGTAGATTTGACAAAGATTTCTAAAATATAACAAAAACAAAAAGGACAAACCATATAATAAAAAAGCTATTATATTGATTTCTTTAAAATTAAAACTTGAAGTCTTCCCTGGCAGTTCAGTGGTAAAGAATTCTCCTGCCAATGGAGGAGACACAGGTACAATCCCTGATCCGGGAAGATCCCACCCGCCTGGGAGCAGCTAAGCCCGTGCAACCCAACTACTGAGCCTGTGCTCTAGAGCCGGGAGCTACGACTACTGAGCCTACAAGCCACGACTGCTGAAGGCCACGCACTCTAGAGCCCGCATGTCCTAGACCCTGCGCCCCACATCAAGAGAAACCCCCCACCGTGAGAAGCTTGCACACCCCCACTCCCCACAGCTAGAGAAAAGCCCTCGCAACAGTGAAGACCCAGCATAGCCAAAATAAAGAAAGAAAATTATCAAGAATTAAACCTCCAGAAGTTTTTGCTTTGAAAATGAAAAGGCAAGCCATAAACTGGGAGAAATTATTTCGAAAAATTTATCTGACAAAGGACTTGTACCTAAATACATAAAGAACTTCTATAATTGAATGATAAGGCAACCCAGTTTTAAAATGGGAAAATATTGGAATGGACACTTTATGAAAAAAGATCTGTAGATGACAAATAAGCATGTGAAAAAGTGCTTAGCATCAGCACTCAATTAGGGAAATAGATTAAAACCACTATGCGAAATCATTACATATCTATTAGAATGGCTAACAGGAAAAGACTGACCACACCAAGTGCTGGGGAAGATTTGGAATGACTCCTCACACATGGCTAATTGGAATATAAAATGATACAGCTACTTCTGAAAACATTTTGGCAGTTTCCTAGAAAGCTAAACATAGACCTACCATACGAACTCGCCATTCCATTCCTAAGTGTTTACCGGAAAGAAATGAAAGCATATGCTCATACAAAGACTGTACTCAAAACTTCAGAGTAGCTTTATCTGTAATAGTCAAAAGATGGAAAAAAATACAAATGTCCATCAACAGGTGGACTTATAGTCCCTATGTGTTGGACTAAGCAATACAGTGGAATGAACTATTACAACAGCTTTGATGATTTTTCATGCTGAAATAAGAAAGAAAGAATGCATACTGTGTGAGTCTGTTTATATAAAATTCTATGAGATGCACATTCATCTATAATGACAGAAAAGTCTGTCTGTCTGGGGATGGGGGTTCAGAGAGGATGGGGGAATGGATAACTAGGGAAACTTTGGGGGACACAGATCTATCTGTTCATTGGCTTGACTCTGGGGATGGTTTCATGGGTGTATATATATCCCCCAATCCATCGAATCATACACTTTAAACATGCATAGTTTATTATATGTCAATATTAACTCAAAAAGCTGGGTGTTTTTTTAAGTGAAACAAAGCAGTAGATGAGTGAGAAAAATAGTATCACTCATGGCCCCAAAACTGTAGGAGGAGCTATGAAACATCCCATGATCCTTCCTATTCCAAGTTTCCCCCTAAACGAGGCCAGCAGGAACCATGCAGGAGCCTTGCCCAAAGGCACCTGAAGAAGTGGATCCAAGCATCTCAGTGTGACCTCTGTAGGACACTGGGATCCCATCAGTGAAGGGCTGGCTTCTCTGCTGTTGGCTGACGTGCCTCCATCTGGAACAGAGCAACGGGCACCCAGCTCTGGGTACCCGTGAAGCCCCCTCGCTGGATCCCCCATTGGCAGAGACCCTTTCATTCCCCACAGGAGCAGGAGCTTGTGTCCCTGGCCCAGGTGACAAGCATCCTGTTGCCCTTGTAACACCAGCAGGAATCCTTTCTCTGACAAATAGCTCTGCAATCCCTACTACTGAGCAGAACTGACAACCTCTTCGTTCCCTCCCCAGGCCTCAGCCCTTGGGCCTCCATCCAAGATCTGACAGTATCTGGGTGCCCTCTGCACACCCTTTGTCCACCTATAGTTGTCATAGCAACAAATGACAGCTACTAACATTACTGAGGTGTGATACTCTTAAATAAAATATTCAATAGCAATGATAATTGATTATTATTTTATACTCCAAGGGTAACTCTGTTTTCATTGTCTCATTGTTTAACAATGATTAGAGGATTGCACAAAGCTGCATGATCAGAGGACAGCAGAGCCGGCTTCAAAACCGAGATTGTCCCCTAGGTCTTGTACCACCGTTTTCCAAATCTTGGTGAAATCTGTGCACTATTTGCCTCTCAATTAATTAGTGTTTTTCCTTAAGCTGATTACCTTTTGTAAAATAATACATTGAGTTTTAAATTTCCTGTCACTTTTGTAAATAATAAGTATCGCTTGTCACAAATGGGGAAAAGTAACTATAAAAGCAAATGCAATGAAGGCACAGCAATATTATTAACAGCTGACCTGAAGCTATTGTCTGCAGAAGGCTCTAAGCCTGGGGCATTGGAAAGGCCTTGAAGACTAACACCCAACTTGAATTTTGTTCCTGGCTGGAACTAGATGTACTCAAAGAGAATAACTGGCATAAGTCCATTGATAGTTATTGTCCATCTTGGTGCCACTTAAAACCATCTCAGGGGCTTTGTACGCCAGGCTCAGCCACCTCTCCAGTCATCTCAAGATCTGTGAACAGGCGGGGGAGGCCGTCCTGTCGTGAGTGTTGCCATCTTACCGGTTCTGGGGCAGTATGGCCAGTCAGAAGAGTGCTGGCTTTGTGGTTTTTTCATTAAGTTGTTTATTTTTGACTGCACGGGGTCTTCATTGCTGCGCGGGCTATCTCTAGCTGCAGGGGGCAGGGGTTGCTCCTCGCTGCGATGTGGGGGCTCGTTGCGATGGCCTCTCTTGTCGCGGCGCGCAGGCTCTGGGCGTGCAGGCTTTAGCAACTGCCGGGCTCCGGCTAGTTAGCTGTGGCTCATGGGCTTAGTTGCTGCTCAGCACATGGAATCTTCCCGGGCCAGGGACTGAACCCATGTCCCCTGCTTTGGCAGGCAGACTCTTATCCACAGCAGCATCAGGGAAGTCTTGCTTTGTGTTTTGAAGACTCAGGTCTGAGCTCTGACTCTTGAAATAGTGCTGTGGCCCTGGTCCTCTGTGTTGCTCAGGCTCTCCAGGAAAACAGGAACAGCAGGAGATTATCTGTCTATCTGCCTATCTGTCTGTCTATCTTCTATCTACTATGAGGAGTTATATGACTGGAGGCTGAGAAAGATCACATGATCTGCCATCTGCAGCTGGAGACCCAAGGAAGCCAGCGATATAGTTCAGTTCAGTTCAGTTCAGTCTCTCAGTCATGTCCGACTCTTTGTGACCCCATGAGCGGCAGCACACCAGGCTTCCCCGTCCATCACCAACTCCCAGAATTTACCGAAACACGTGTCCACTGAGTCGGTGATGCCATCTAACCATCTCATCCTCTGTCATTCCCTTCTCCTGCCTTCAATCTCTTCCAGCATCAGGAATGATGAGTCAGCTCTTCGCATCAGGTGGCCAAAATATTGAAGTTTCAGCTTCAACATCAGTCCTTCCAATGAACACCCAGGACTGATCTCCTTTAGAATGAACTGGTTGGATCTCCTTGCAGTCCACGGGACTCTCAAGAGTCTTCTCCAACACCACAGTTCAAAAGCATCAATTCTGCCCTCAGCTTTCTTTAGTTCCGGTCCAAGCCCCAAACCCTGAGAATCAGAGGAGCCAATGGTGGAAATTCCAGTGCACAACCAGGAGACGATGGATATCCTGGTTCAGTCAGTGAGCCAGGAAGCCCTCAATGGATTGGCAGATGCCCACCCACACGGAAAGGGCAGCCTGGTTTACTGAGTCCACCAGTGCAAGTGCTAACGTCACCCAGAAACACCCTCACACAACGATATCTCATCTGGGCATGCTTGGCCCAGTTGAGGTGATGCATAAAATCAGCCATCGGTTCCTCCAAGTCTCAGCTCGCGTCTCCCACAGAAGCCTGGGGCAAGGAAGCAGGGTGCACAGCAGCCCAGGAGCTGGCACTTCTGGACAATGGGCAATCCTCCCTCCCATGAGACGTGCCCCAGGCCACACGCCGGCCGTGAGTGGGGTCCTGCACTGGGGCCCACCTGCGACCCACTTCCATCAGCTTTCCTCGTAGAAGTTTCCCTCAGCACCCACAGTGTCCAGCATCGTGTAGGGTGAGGCAGGGCAAGCCCACAGCAAACAAAACACAGGGTCCCTTCGGAGTCTCTGTGACAGAACCTGATGGTTTGGTTTCTGCTCAGCTGGCACACACGCCCCGCTGGGCCTCCTGGTTGCGTGTCCTCAAGCGGTTTGGAGAGCCTGAGCAGACGCACAGAGGGGCACTTACTTCTGCTCTCTGGCCAGCCTAAGAGCCTCTCTGGGATGCGCATTCTGTCTCAAATCGGGGGGACGCGGGGGACTTGATTTACTACAGAGCTCGCCAGCACCAATTCTGAACAACCAGCGCTCCCCCCTTGCCACAAATGGGCTTTACTTCTGAAGCTCAGAGCTGTGGTTCAGAGGAAAATATTTCCAGGCATTTTCAAGGTCAGGAAAAAGGGAAGAGCATCAATATGGAGCAGGCATTGCTGGAGTCAAACAGACACTGGCATCAGACACCCAAAAGCAGAGATTAGCTACACACAGCTGGCAGCCAACCTAATGCATCTGCTCGCATGTGCGAGTGTGTGTGTGTGTGTGTGTGTTTCTCTGTGGAGCTCTCAGGCTGGTTGTCATCCTCAACATTTCTTGGATGGGGCCAAGGCAAGATGTGCTTTCTTAAGGATTTTGTTTACTGTCAGGTGTTGTCTGGCCCCTGAACAAAATCTCAGGGATTTTCTTCTCCTAAAGCTGAGGGTTGATCAAGTCCTCTCCTTGCAGGGGACAGCTCACCTCATTCCATGGGCCCCCCCACCTTGCAAAGGCTGCTGCTCATCTCTGGTCTCCCCTGAGTCCTCGGGACCAGCAGTACAGGATTCACTCCTGGGGATTCAAATCCCCTTGCTTGAAAACACAGCCTGAGACAAGTGAGGCCTGTGAAGGCGAGGATGGGACACTTTTCATTCTATCTTTTTTAGCGATTTATTTATTTGGCTCCCTGGGTCTTAGTCGCGGCCCTCGGGATCTTCATTGTCACATGCAGGCTCCAGGGCACACAGGCTCAGCAGTTGCAGCAGTGGGCTCAGTGGCCTCAAGGCAGGCGGGATCTTAGTTCCCCGACCAGGGATGGAGCCTGAGTCCCCTGCACTGGAAGGTGGATTCCTAACCACTGGACCACACAGGGAAGTCCCTCATCCTGTTTACTAAGATTGTCGTCTGGCTCACTAAGCTAGTGTATGGGAGCTGGGTTTGTGTAGATGAAAGAGCTGGGCGGGGTCACGGGGAGTCTGGCCATCTGGGTCCTGGACACATTCACCCCTGTGACACTGAGCGAGTCGTTTATCTTCTCGGGGGCTTGGTTTCCCTGTCTGTAAAAGGAGAATGAAGTTGTTTCTCACTCATTTTTCTGAGGCTGCAGCACCTTTGTGTTAATGCTAAAGTAAAAGGAGCTGTACTGAGGAGAGACTGACTGCTCTTCCAGAAACAATGGCCATCTAACAGGATGGTGACGGGGAGGGAGGGGGCTCCCAGCCACTGGGGCCTCCCCCCAGGTTAGTGTGCGATGCTGGCCGAGCCAGTGGTCCCCAGGAAAAGAGAACACTAACACGCATCTGCCTTCATAATCAGATCTTTGACACAGCCACACCCTTGTGAGCGTGCTCAGTCATTTCAGTCGTGTCCGCCTCTTTATGACCCTATGGACTGTAGCCTGCCAGGCTCCTCTGCCCCTGGGACTCTCCAGGCAAGAATACTGGAGTGGGTTCCTATGCCCTCCTCCAGGGGGGTCTTCCCAGCCCAGGGATTGAACCCATGTCTCTTGCATTGCAGGCAAATTCTTTACCCACTGAGCCACCTGGGAAGCCCGTCCACACCCATAATGCACCAGAATTCATCTGTGTTCAGTTTTTCAAGCAAAACATCCTGATATCAGTGGTTTCACTGGAAAAGAATCAAAATAAAAACAAACGTCCCCATGCCTCCCCCTGCCCAGAACTCCCTCAGCGTGTCACTCCCCTCTTACCCCTCCACTCCATTGTGTCCACCGCTCTCCGACATTCTCTGCGACGCCTGGAACACCCTCCATGAGACCCGTTGGTTCTCAGCCTGCACTCCGACACCCTGTGAGGTCTCTGTCCACGTATAAGGACAAATGCCTGGATCTGTTTTCTTTAGGAAGAGAAAAGGAGACAGCTTGCCCCTGATTTTCCAAGGGAACAATGACTCCAACATGGGAGAAAGCTGGTTTTGCTTCCTTTCCTGTGCTTTCTAAAAGAAAGACTGTGAAACACTCTTCAGCATGGAGGAGGGGAGGTTTGAAGGTGCTAGAATCCCCTCTCCCAATGTTGAAGGATGTCGGGTGAAGAGCTGCTCTGCGTCATATGGAGGATGTGGGGATGTGAAAGAACACGTGTCACCAAGAGGGACCCTTCCATCGCAGATGAGGGCATTCTCCCAGCAGTGATTGTGCAGGCTGCTCCCTGGGAGAGAAGTGCAGGACTCAACAGCGGGACTCACAGAAGGTTCCCGAGGCTTCTCGATAACTATTTGTTGGAATGTTTGCTCTCTAAGAAATTCCTGCCTCGAGGGAAACTGGCCTACACAGTTTCAGTCATCCCACTCTGCATTAGCATTTTAAGACTTTGAAATAAAAACAGACAAAAAAAATTTGCTGTGACTGTGTCTAAGTTACAACTGTTGCATCCAACATTCATTAGTAAAAAGCAAAGATAGATACAACCTTTCTTTAGAATACAGATGACTGGTTGGGCTTTTTAATTTTTTTTTTAAACTTGTACAATTTCATTTTCCAAAAGACTCCCCTCACCTCAACCACACCTCCCTGATAAATATTCCCCTCAGTCAGTCAGTTCAGTCGCTCAGTTGTGTCCGACTCTTTGCGACCCCATGAATCACAGCACGCCAGGCCTCCCTGTCCATCACCAACTCCCGGAGTTCACTCAAACTCATGTCCATCGAGTCGGTGATGCCATCCAGCCATCTCATTCTCTGTCGTCCCCGTCTCCTTCCACCCCCAATCCTTCCCAGCATCAGTCTTTTCCAGTGAGTCAAGTCGTCGCATGAGGTGGCCAAAGTATTGGAGTTTCAGCTTTAGCATATTCCCCTACACATTCACAAACGCATACGGTAGCAAAAAGTATCATTTCCCTGAATATACCTGAGTTATTGGCACTGTATATTCTCGTGGCCTTTCTATTTTAGAGTTCAGAAAACATGCTAAAATATGGCAGTGCACGGAGTAGAAAGGAACTTAAGGCCACGTTATCTTCTTGGTGGTGAAGGTATTTTTTACCCGTCAGTTGGTTTCATACAGCCCATTGATAACCATGTGAAATCCGACTTCATGAATAATTCGAGTCCTCCTGTTTTCCCAGAGAACCATAAATTGTATTTATTTGGTATTATGTGTTATCATTTTCATAGAAGGAGAGCTTTAAAGATTTATGCTGCACGTTTTTATGTTATCTCACAATGCTTAAATGCTTGGAAGGCAGGCATTACGTGGCACTAACGGGGGAGTTGTTTCAAGCCCAAGTTTTCAGCCCTGACCTCTGATCTGTATTCATTCAGTTCAGTTCAGTTCAGTTCAGTCTCTCAGTTGTGTCCGATTCTTTGCAGCCCCGTGGACTGCAGCACGCCAGGCTTCCCTGTCTATCATTGGGGAGTTCGGGCAGAACGTGGTCCACTGGAGAAGGGAATGGCAAACCACTTCAGTATTCTTGCCTTGAGAACCCCAGGAATAGCATGATGTGTGTTCATGTCTAATGGCAAAAAGTGAAATTCCACACTTGTCAAGATAAAGCAACAACTCACACCTAAACGGAAATCATACCTAAATTGATCTTCCATCCAAATTTCTCAGCCTAACCCATAAGAGATTAGAGTTATGGATGGTGTTGATTACTGGGGTTTCCTCCTTGCAGTTTGAATAATGCTTCTCTGTTCTCCATATTGGTGGACATTCTCTGACAAGCACAACCAGAAAGAAAGCAATCCTCAGGCCAGCTTCTTTCTGAAGGGAGCTTCTGCTGGGACCCCAGCATCTCAGGAGAACAGCTTTGCTCCTCAGCAGCTGACAAACAAGGCCAGCATGATCGATCTCTCGGCTTAAGGACATCTTACATATTTATGGAGTGACATCTTTCTCCATCGAGATTCACGATCTAGATTTTCAGCTGCCAAGAGGGACCTCGGCCACTGTCCTAGCGAGTGTCACATTGATATGACCTTTTCATTTTTCACGTTCAGAGAGCAGAGTGAATCAAAGTCAAAGGCACGCAAATATATAGTCAGAAGATAATAAAAACAACAAAGTCTTCCTCTTTCAGATTTCAAAGGCAGCAAGGCATAGAATCTATTTCATGAAGTGAACTTCAATTCAGGGAGGGTTTTGTAAACAGCACTTCAGTTTAGGATCCAATGTGTTTCTTGAAATCTGAATTTAAAATTACTATTCTAATTATTTAGCAGAAAGGTCAGTCTGCACTATGTTACAATTGCCAATTTTAAAAACATGATTTCCATGGTAGATTGAGAGCTGAAAAACTAAATTTGGAGGTTAAATTAAAATGTTTGACATGTAAGAATTCTGCAATAAGCCTTAATTGTGCGATTAGGTTCCTTGTAGCAAGCATACATTGTATAAATAACAAACTATATCTTTCACATAGAAGTTAGCAGTTAGTATGGTCCCAGGATTTGTATCCTGAGATGACTATTTTTAATACAAATTATAGCTTACACACAACTGTTGAGTTGCTGAGCCTGGGAGACTCACTCGGTCTTATAACTATTATTAGTAATTCATGGAAACTGATTACCTGGACAGCAGTCAGATCCTTACTATTTCGTGGCAGAGATAATAAACACAACCGTGTGTTGTCAGGGTGATTTTTTTTTTCTTTAAAAAAAAAACATTCATTAAAACTGCTGGAAATCTTGCTGGTTAAAAAGGAGTTTGCCGTTTTCCGAGCACTTTGTGCCTCTTGGAGGAGAATTCATTATAATAACAGAGTACTGGGCTGACTCTATTTGTGTGAGACAATGGCCTCTTTGGAAATGCTAGATGTGTACCAAAATGAATGTACACTGCCCTCACAGAGATAAAAATATTGATTGTAGGGGCACCACAGCCTAAAGACTCCAGGTTATTGGAAAATAATGAAATCTCGTCTTTCTGCTCCAGCATTTTAACTCCCCTGATTATCGCTAGAGTACTTAATTATCCAGCAAGCACATCTCCAGTAACAGGCAGAGTTCTGAAGAGGAACAATCAAAAATTTCTTACTTGATTTTTTGGCTTGCTGTTTTTTCCCCTAAGAGGTTGAAATTATATGCCTTCCTCCCTCTTGTAATGCATTCTAGGATCAGGACTGTCAAGAAAGCATAAAACTAGAGGTTAAGAAATAGCTTAGTAAATTCAGGCCACCCAGATAATTGGATTTAAAATGTTCTTTCTTTTGTATTAACCAGGCACTTTCCCGATTACTAAAACAATTCCTGCTTTTCTACAAGTTTCCTGGGCCCGTCTTGGTGTAGTTGTTGTTGTTGCTAAGTTGCTAAATCATGTACAACTCTTGGCAACCCCATGGAATGCAGCACGCCAGGCTCCTCTGTCTTCCACTATCTCCCAGATTTGCTCAAATTGATGTCCATAACATCTTGGTAAAATGTATTCTCTATTCTCAGGACACTTTATTTAGCTTAATTCCATTGGATTAAAAAAAAAGGAAGACCTATTTGATGTTTACAAGAGTTTCATCTTAAATATAAAGGCTATAAAGGAATGATTAGGTTAAAAGTAAAAGGACAGAAAAAGATATTGAAATCTTAACTATATATTATAAATTATGGAGAAACTGATGTGACTCTACTAACGTAAAATTAAAGACAAAGAGTACTACAGGAGATCAAGAAGGACGTTTTTAATGAAAAAAGTTTCAGTAATTGGGAAGAGCTAACATCCTGGAATGTGAAGTCAAGTGGGCCTTAGAGCATCACTACGAACAAAGCTAGTGGAGGTGATGGAATTCCAGTTGAGCTATTTCAAATCCTGAAAGATGATGCTGTGAAAGTGTTGCACTCAATATGCCAGCAGATTTGGAAAACTCAGCAGTGGCCACAGGACTGGAAAAGGTCAGTCTTCATTCCAATCCCAAAGAAAGGCAATGCCAAAGATTGCTCAAACTACCGTACAATTGCACTCATCTCACACGCTAGTAAAGTCATGCTCAAAATTCTCCAAGCCAGGCTTCAGCAATATGTGAACTGTGAACTCCCAGATGTTCAAGCAGGTTTTAGAAAAGGCAGAGGCACCAGAGATCAAATTGCCAACATCCTCTGGATCATGGAGAAAGCAAGAGAGTTCCAGAAAAACATCTATTTCTGCTTCATTGACTATGCCAAAGCCTTTGACTGTGTGGATCACAATAAACTGTGGAACATTCTGAAAGAGATGGGAATCCCAGACCACCTGACCTGCCTCTTGAGAATCCTGTATGCAGGTCAGGAAGCAACAGTTAGAACTGGACACAGAACAACAGACTGATTCCAAATAGGAAAAGGAGTTCGTCAAGGCTATATATTGTCACCCTGCTTATTTAACTTCTATGCAGAGTATATCATGGGAAATGCTGGGCTGGATGAAGCACAAGCTGGAATCAAGATTGCTGGGAGAAATATCAATAACCTCAGATATGTAGATGACACCACCCTTATGGCAGAAAGTGAAGAGGAACTAAAAAGCCTCTTGATGAAAGTGAAAGAAGAGAGTGAAAAAGTTGGCTTGAAGCTCAACATTCAGAAAACAAAGATCATGGCATCTGGTCCCATCACTTCATGGGAAATAGATGGGGAAACAGTGGAAACAGTGTCAGACTTTATTTTTGGGGGCTCCAAAATCACTGCAGATGTTGATTGCATCCATGAAATTAAAAGACGCTTATGCCTTGGAAGGAAAGTTATGACCAACCTAGACAGCATATTGAAAAGCAGAGACATTACTTTGCCAACAAAGGTCCATCTAGTCAAGGCTATGGTTTTTCCAGTGGTCGTGTATGGATGTGAGAGTTGGACTGAAGAAAGCTGATCGCCGAAGAATTGATGCTTTTGAACTGTGGTGCTGGAGAAGACTCTTGAGAGTCCCTTGGACTGCAAGGAGATCCAACCAGTCCATTCTAAAGGAGATCAATCCTGGGTGTTCATTGGAAGGACTGATGCTAAAGCTGAAACTCCAATACTTTGGCTACCTCATGCAAAGAGTTGACTCACTGGAAAAGAGTCTGATGCTAGGGGGGATTGGGGGCGGGAGGAGAAGGGGATGACAGAGAATGAGATGGCTGGATGGCATCACCGACTCGATGGACATGAGGCTGAGTGAACTCCGGGAGTTAGTGATGGACAGGGAGGCCTGGCGTGCTGTGATTCATGGGGTCGCAAAGAGTCAGACATGACTGAGCGACTGAACTGAACTGAACTGAACAATGTTAAATGTGTACTCACCCAATCACGGAGCATGAGAACACATTAAAAAATAACTGTAGGGAGAAGTAGCAGCTGATGATTGTAACACGCCATTCTTAGTAATTGATGGACCAGTAGACAAAAAGTCAGACACTAAGAGAATTGCATTATCTATAAGTTCGTTGTTGTTATTTAGTCACTAGGTCATGTCCGACTCTTTGTGACCCCATGGACTGTAGCCCACCAGGGTCCTCTGTCCACGGGATTCTCCAGGCAAGAATACTGGGGTGTGTTGCTATGCCATCCTCCAGGGGATCTTCCCAACCCAGGGACTGAACCCAAGTCTCTGACATCTCCTGCAGTGGCAGGCAGGTTCTTTACCACTAGGGCCCCCTGGGCAGTCCCAGTACTCCACTGTGCATATTGTTTGTTTACCACATCTTCCTTACCCTTTCATCTGCTGACAGACATCTAGGTTGTTTCCATGTCTTGGATTTTGTGAACAGTTGCTGCTATGAACATAGGGGTCCATGTATCTTTTTGAATTAGGATTTTGTCTGGATATATACTCAGGAGTGGGATTGCTGGAACATATGGTGATTCTATTTTCAGTTTTCTGAGGAACTTACATACGTTTTGCATAGTGGGTTTCCCAACTTACATTCCCACCAATAGTATAGAAGGGTTATCTTCTTGCCACATCCTCTCCAGCATTTATTTGTAGCATTTTTAATAATGGCTATTCTGATTAGTATTAGGTGGTTACCTCTTTTCTCTAATAATTAGCAATGTTAAGCATCTTTTCACCTGCCTGTTGGCCATTTGTATTTCTCTGGAGAAATGTCAATTTAGGTTTTCTGCCCATTTTTCAGTTGGGTTGTTTGGTTTATTGAGTTACATGAGCTATTTGTATATTTTGGAAATTAAGCCCTTTTCATAAGGGAAGGCCAAGAATACCGGAGTGGGTAGCCTATCCCTTCTCTAGCAGATCTTCCCAACCCTGATGTTGAACCAGGGTCTCCTGCATTGCAGGTGGATTCTTTACCAACTGAGCCATCAGGGAAGCCCAGTGATTAGCGATGTTGAGCATCTTTTCATGTGCCTATTGGCATTTGTATTTTTTCTTTGGAGAAATGTCAAGTTAGGTCTTCTGCCCATTTTTCAGTTGGGTTGTTTGGTTTATTGAGTTACATGAGCTACTTGTATATTTTGGAAATTAAGCCCTTATCAGTCGCACTGTTTGCAAATATAAGATGCTTCAATATTTTGAAATTAAACAATACACTTCTAAATAATCTATGAGGCAAAGAAACAATCACAGGAAAAATTAGAAAAATTTTAAACTGAATGATAATGAAAATGCAACATGTCAAACTTTTGGGGTTGAAGTTAAAGTAGTGGTTAGAGAGAAATATATAACTTTAGATGCTTGATTTAGAAAGGAATGATAGTCTAATCTTAATGATCTATGCTTCCCCGTTAAGAATATAGAGAAAAGAAAAACAAATTAAGCACAAAATAAATGATAGGAGAAAAAAATCAAATTTCTACCTATCACCATATTCAAAGGCAAACTACAGGCAAATCAAACATAATTACAAATATGAAATCATAAAGTCCATTCAATAAAGTATTTTATGATCAGTGTATTTATGATCCAGGAGAAGGGAATGTCTTTCATAATGAAAATTCAGTAGCACAAATCATAAAGCATAAGATGTATGAATTTAATTACATCAAAAGTAAGGATTTCTGGTCCATGAAAGACACTATAGATAAAGATTAAAGTAAGATGAAAGCATGGAATTTATTTGCAGTGTCTGAAACCAACAAAAGATATCTGGTATAGCAAAGGATGTCCGGCAGATGTAAAGAGAAGGACAGCCCCAATAGGAAAATAGGAGAAAGACGTGGAAAGTCAGTTCACAGAAGAGGAACCCTAAAAGGCTCGCAGGCTGATTTAAAGAAACTCAAATTTACTAAAAATCAGAACGTGACAGTTAAACCTGCAATGAGATATCACTTTACATCCACGAGGTTGGCAAAAATTAGAAAGTGAGATGACATCAAGTGTTGGAAAAGATATGGAGATATAAAATTTCCATGGATTACTGGTAAGAACATAAAAAGTTACAGCCATTCTGAAAACAGCTTCAGCTGTTCTTAGTCAGTGTTACTATTACTATCCCTATTATCCAGCAAGTTCATCCTGTTTATACCTCCCCAAGAAATTCTCAAACGGATCCAAAAGGGACATGTGTGGAACAGGGTTACAGGTAGTGGAGAGGAGCTGAGGGTGACCCAGAGTCCCAGCCCGGAGAGTGGACAGCTCACACAGGGTGGGGTGATCATGCACAAAGAAACGTTGACTGCAGCCAGAAACAGTACCATAGCAATGTGGATGGGCCTTAAACTTGGTGCTCAGTGAGGAAAGTAAGAGATGGGGAAGTGGGAATCAGAGATAAAAGAGAACAAAGATGAAAAATCAGAAAAGAGAAAAAGGGAAATCAGTGTTCATGAAGATATTTTGTATATGCACACAAAATTCAGACACAACATGCATTTATCAGTTCAGTTCAGTCGTTCAGTCGTGTCCGACTATCCGCGACCCCATGAATCACAGCACGCCAGGCCTCCCTGTCCATCACCAACTCCCGGAGTACACTCAAACCCACGTCCACAGAGTCGGTGATGCCATCCAGCCATCTCATTCTCGGTCGTCCTCTTCTCCCACCCCCAACCTTTCCCAGCATCAGAGTCTTTTCCAGTGAGTCAACTCGTCCCATGAGGTGGCCAAAGTATTGCAGTTTCAGCTTTAGCATCAGTCCCTCCAATGAACATCCAGGATTGATCTCCTTTAGAATAGACTGGTTGGATCTCCTTGCAGTATAGGGGACTCTCAAGAGTCTTCTCCAACACCACAGTTCAAAAGCATCGATTCTTCGGCGATCAGCTTTCTTCACAGTCCAACTCTCACATCCATACATGACCACGGGAAAAACCATAGCCTTGACTAGACGGACCTTGGTTGGCAAAGTAATGTCTCTGCTTTTTAATATACTATCAAGGTTGGTCATAACTTTCCTTCCAAGGAGCAAGCGTCTTTTAATTTCATGGCTGCAATCAGCATCTGCAGTGATTTTAGAGCCCCAAAAAATAAAGCCTGACACTGTTTCCACTGTTTTTCCATCTATTTCCCATGAAGTGATGGGACCAGATGCCATGATCTTTGTTTTCTGAATGTTGAGCTTCAAGCCAACCTTTTCACTCTCCTCTTTCACTTTCATCAAGAGGTTTTGAGTTCCTCTTCACTTTCTGCCATAAGGGTAGTGTCATCTGCATATCTGAGGTTATTGATATTTCTCCCGGCAATCTTGATTCCAGCTTGTGCTTCTTCCAGCCCAGCGTTCCTCATGATGTACTCTGCATATAAGTTAAATAAGCAAGGTGACAATATACAACCTTGACGTACACCTTTTCCTATTTGGAACCAGTCTGTTGTTCCATGTCCAGTTCTAACTGTTGCTTCCTGACCTGCATACAGGTTTCTCAAGAGGCAGGTCAGGTGGTCTAATTATGGTACATCCACTAAATGAATTATTAAAATTATGTAGGAACTTTGTGAATGCTAATGATACTAAATGCTAAATTTTTTAAAAAACAGATATAAATTATATCATAATATGATTATGACTATTTTTTTAAAAGAGAGTGTATATACATATACATAGGAAAAAAGACCAGAAGAGAAAAAAATTGAAGTGCTACAAATAGTAGTATTAGAATGGTGAGATTATGGATACTTGTTTTCCCTTTTTCTCTCTATTTACTGTTACATTTATGTTTATATATCTATTTTCATGTTTTCTGTTTCAGAATTTCTTTGTAAACTATGCTCTTCTCTTTCAGTTAACTGATCACTTACAAATAAATATAGGAAAAGAACAAAGTTTTACCTGAACTGAAAGTGTATCAGGACTTCCCTGGTGGCTCAGCTGGTAAGCCTGGTAAACAGGCTTCCCTGGTGGCTCAGACAGTAAAGCGTCTGCCTGCAAGGCAGGAGACCGGGTTTCAGTCCCTGGGTTGGGAAGATGCCCTGGAGAAGGAAATGGCAACCCGCTCCAGTACTCTTGCCTGGAAAATCCCATAGATGGAGGAGCCTGGTAGGCTACAGTCCATGTGGTCACAAAGAGTCAGACACGACTGAGCGACTTCACTTTCACTTTTAGCTGGTAAAGAATCCACCTGCAATGTGGGAGACCTGGGTTCAATCCCTGGGTTGGGAAGATCCCCTGGAGAAGGGAATGGCTACCCAGTCCAGTATTCTGGCCTGGAGCATTCCATGGACTGAATAGTCCCCGGGGTCGCGGAGAGTCGGACACGACTGAGCGACTGAATTGAACTGAACTGAACTTTAGGTCTTGACATAACGCCATGAAAAAGTTGAATCTGCCCACAGTGACTTGGGGTCATTTGTAAAGGACTTTTACTATGTTCTCAAGGCCAGGCCAGTACAGTCAGGAAGTGCAGATGAGTTTGTTTTTTCCTTTCTTTTCCTTTTAAACTTCTACGGTGATTTTCTCCCTATTTTCCTATGGATGATGTTAGCCTCGAGACTTATTTGAGGAATTGTGCTGCAGCATCTTTTGTTTTCATTCTTCACTGTTGATCATTCTAAAAGCGAGAAAGAACCATTTCAATGGGAAGAGATAAGTCTAGAGTTAAAAGAAAAAGATGATCAGGGATGACTTCAGAATACTCAAATGTTCCAATTTCGTTTACACCCACCACCAGGACTATTTTGTCACTTTCTAGTTTAAATTCCAATGGTTATTTGCAGAGATGTATAAAGTATGTATTATGAATGAAGACAAAACCATAGAATTTAATTTACCAAGGGATCCTTTCACAGAAGCTATACATAGCTCCAGACATCAACTTTAGCCCAGCAAAGAATCCCCAGAGAGAAGAAATAAATCTCAAATATTGTTTGCAGATGTGCAGGAATCAGAAACCACCTATATCATATAGGACTGTTTCAGTTTGTTTCTTTATCCTTCTAATTTTTCTTTCTCGTCTACTCTCACTTATTCCTGTCTATTAAGACACATAGTGAAAGGATGTCTCCAGGTCTTATCAGACATCTGTGGTTTCCTTTCTTTCCATAACTGTCAGAAAAAAGAAAGTGAATAGTAGTTATCTGCAAAGCATCCTGTATCTCACCTTTATTATCTGTGTGCCACACTATCCTAGATCTAACCCCTTGACAGTCATAAAGAGAAAATCTTTTTAAGAAATTGATCTACCACTTGCTGCCTATTCTTCATGAAAGGATGTGATCCTTTCATTTATTACAGAATAATCGTCCTTAATGCCAAAGCGTGTGATGCAATATGCTAAACGTGTGTTCTGGGCCATTCATCAGAAATAACGGCAGCAAAGCACATGGAGGAGCTTTGGTTGTCCTGCGTAGACAGTGGCCAGGGAAGGACTTAGGTCAGCTTGGGCCCTGGCCACACCAAATACCGTAATACCATGTTGCATTTAAACAGAGCACTCAGGGAGGGGATCAAAGAAATGGCTCTCATTTAATTCACCTTAAGAGTGCTTTTAATGAAAAATGTTGAGAGACAGGGAAGATGCAAAGGGTCTAAGCGTTGAAGTCAGGGAGACTTGGGTTTGAATTCTAGTACCATTATCGTCCCATGTATGATTTTGGAAAAATGGTTGAGCCTCTGTGTCTTAGTTTGCTCATCTCTAAACTGGGGGGAGGAGGTAATAATGCTGCCCTGAAAGACTGTCCTTAAGACTTCAAGAGAGGATCTAGCACAGAGCAGACATTCAACAAACAGTGGAATTCTTGTAAAAATGATGTTCTATAGCCAGTGAAACAATATTAATAATAGTGGTTATGAGCAGTGGTTCTCAGAGTGTGTTTGGGGGGCCTCTGGAGGTCCCTGAAAATATTATAATAATATAAAGATGTTATCTGCTTTCTTTCACTCTCATTCTTTTACTAGCATGTAGTACAGAGTTTTCCAGAGGCTACATGCTGTGTCATAATACAATAGATTGAATGCAGAAGCAGATAAGTCATCTTGCATTAAGCCAAACATTAGAGAGATTTGCAAAAATGTAAAACAATGTCACTCTATTTACTATATTGTTTTTAGAAAATATAGTAATTTTTCATAATATTATATTATTTATAACACCATGTCGATTACCAATTAAAATTATTATACAGATGGTTTTTAATATATAGTCAATAACCATTTTCAAAGCATGATTTAAAGAAATATAATGGAAAATCCACACTAGTCTCAAAAATATAATACACCTAAGAATAAAGTTAGTGAAGAATGCATAGGATGTACATTAATAACTATATACAACTCCACTGAGGAACATTAAAAATGATTTTTAAGATAGAGAAACATATTTTACTCTTAAGTAAAAATACTCAGTACTTCTTTCTAAATCTAACTAGAATTCAATAGAGTCTCAGTCATAATGCCAACAGAACTTTTTTTGGAACTTGAAAAAAATCATTTTAGGGCTCATCTAAAAGAATAGCTTATGAGAATAACAAGAAAAATCTGAAATACAAAAATAATGGAGCACTTGCTCTGGCAAGTGTTAGAGTCAATACTGCTGGTTTCTAAAACAATATGTACTGACACAGCAGTAAACAGACAAGTGGAATATGCACAAGCAAACCTGAGGTCACAAAAGAAAGAAGTGCCCGGAATCGCTGAGTGAAGGACGAATTACTCGCTCAGTGGAGATGGGGAGTCTGCGGGCTGTTTGTAACCTGGCTCTCATTGTTTGTTGTTGTTGAGTCGCTAAGGCGAGTCCGACTCTTTGGCGACCACAGGGACTGTAACCCACCGGGGTCCTCTGTCCAAGGGATTCCCCAGGCAAGACTACTGCAGTGGGCTGCCATTTCCTTCTCTAGGGGATCTTCCAGGCACAGGGACTAACCTGCATCTCCTGCATTGGCAGGGGGATTCTTTACCACTGATCCACCAGGGAGGCCCAGATGAATTACAGGTGGTTCAGAGGGTTCAGTGTAAAATTGGAGTTGCTGTTCAGGCACTAATTCGTGTCCAACTCTTTGAGACCCCAAGAACTGCAGCACACCAGGCTTCCCTGTCCTTCACCATCCTGGAATCTGCTCAAACTCATGTCCATTGAGTCGGTGATGCCATCCAACCATCTCATCCTCCGTCCTCCCCCTTCTCCTCCTGCCTTCGATCTTTCCCAACAGTTCAGTTCAGTTCAGTCGCTCAGTCGTGTCCGACTCTCCGCGACCCCATGAATCACAGCACGCCAGGCCTCCCTGTCCATCACCAACTCCCGGAGTACACTCAAACCCATGTCCACAGAATCGGTGATGCCATCCAGCCATCTCATTCTCCGTCGTCCCCTTCTCCTCCCGCCCCCAACCTTTCCCAGCATCAGAGTCTTTTCCAGTGAGTCAACTCGTCTCATGAGGTGGCCAAAGTATTGGAGTTTCAGCTTTAGCATCAGTCCCTCCAATGAACATCCAGGATTGATCTCCTTTAGAATGGACTGGTTGGATCTCCTTGCAGTATAAGGGACTCTCAAGAGTCTTCTCCAACACCACAGTTCAAAAGCATCGATTCTTCGGCGATCAGCTTTCTTCACAGTCCAACTCTCACATCCATACATGACCACGGGAAAAACCATTGCCTTGACTAGACGGATCTTGGTCGGCAAAGTAATGTCTCTGCTTTTCAATATACTATCAAGGTTGGTCATAACTTTCCTTCCAAGGAGCAAGCGTCTTTTAATTTCATGGCTGCAATCAGCATCTGCAGTGATTTTGGAGCCCAAAAAAACAAAGTCTGACACTGTTTCCACTGTTTTTCCATCTATTTCCCATGAAGTGATGGGACCAGATGCCATGATCTTTGTTTTCTGAATGTTGAGCTTCAAGCCAACCTTTTCACTCTCCTCTTTCACTTTCATCAAGAGGCTTTTGAGTTCCTCTTCACTTTCTGCCATAAGGGTGGTGTCATCTGCATATCTGAGGTTATTGATATTTCTCCCAGCAATCTTGATTCCAGCTTGTGCTTCTTCCAGCCCAGCGTTCCTCATGATGTACTCTGCATATAAGTTAAATAAGCAAGGTGACAATATACAACCTTGACGTACACCTTTTCCTATTTGGAACCAGTCTGTTGTTCCATGACTGGTTCTAACTGTTGCTTCCTGACCTGCATACAGGTTTCTCAAGAGGCAGGTCAGGTGGTCTGGGATTCCCATCTCTTTCAGAATGTTCCACAGTTTATTGTGATCCACACAGTCAAAGGCTTTGGCATAGTCAATGAAGCAGAAATAGATGTTTTTCTGAAACTCTCTTGCTTTCTCCATGATCCAGCGGATGTTGGCAATTTGATCTCTGGTGCCTCTGCCTTTTCTAAAACCTGCTTGAACATCTGGGAGTTCACGGTTTACATACTGCTGAAGCCTGGCTTGGAGAATTTTGAGCATGACTTTACTAGCGTGTGAGATGAGTGCAATTGTGCGGTAGTTTGAGCATTCTTTGGCATTCCCTTTCTTTGGGATTGGAATGAAGACTGACCTCTTCCAGTCCTGTGGCCACTGTTGAGTTTTCCAAATCTGCTGGCATATTGAGTGCAGCACTTTCACAGCATCATCTTTCAAGACTTGAAATAGCTCAACTGGAATTCCATCACCTCCACTAGCTTTGTTCCTAGTGATGCTTTCTAAGGCCCACTTGACTTCACATTCCAAGATGTCTGGCTCTAGGTCAGTGATCACGTTATCGTGACTATCGTGGTCGTGAAGATCTTTTTTGTACAGTTCTTCTGTGTATTCCTGCCACCTCTTCTTAATATCTTCTGCTTCTGTTAGGTCCATACCATTTCTGTCCTTTATCGCGCCCATCTTTGCATGAAAAGTTCCCTTGGAATCTCTAATTTTCTTGAAGAGGTCTCTTGTTTTTCCTATTCTGTTGTTTTCCTCTATTTCTTTGCATTGATCACTGAGGAAGGCTTTCTTATCTCTCCTTGCTATTCTTTGGAACTCTGCATTCAGATGCTTATATCTTTCCTTTTCTCCTTTGCTTTTCGCCTCTCTTCTTTTTACAGCTATTTGTAAGGCCTCCTCAGACAGCCATTTCACTCTTTTGCATTTCTTTTCCATGGGGATGGTCTTGGTCCCTGTCTCCTGTACAATGTCACGAACCTCCGTCCAGAGTTCATCAGGCACTCTATCAATCAGATCTAGTCCCTTAAATCTATTTCTCACTTCTTTCCACTTCTTTCCCAACATCAGGGTCTTTTCCAGTGAGTCGGCTGTTCACATCAAGTGGCCAAAGTATTGAAGCTTCAACTTCAGCATCAATCCTTCCAATGAATATTCAGGACTGATTTCTTTTAGGGTTGACTGGTTTGATCTCATTGCTGTCCAAGGGATTCTCAAGAGTCTTCTCCAGCTCAACAATTCAAAAGCATCAGTTCTTCAGTTCTCAGCCTTCTTTAAGTTCCAGCTCTCACATCTGTACATGACTACTGGAGAAACCATGCTGCTGCTGCTGCTGCTGCTAAGTCACTTCAGTCATGTCCAACTCTGTGTGACCCCATAGACGGAAGCCCACCAGGCTCCCCCGTCCCTGAGATTCTCAGGGAGAATCACTGGAGTGGGTTGCCATTTAGCTTTGACCATTTGGATCTTTGTTGGCAAAGTGATATCTCTGCTTCTTAATATGCTGTCTAGGTTTGTCATAGCTTTTCTTCCAAGGAGCAAGTGTCTTTTAATTTCATGGCTGCAGTCAACATCCTTAGTGATTTTTCAGTCCAACGGTTCAATGAAGAATTGTAACTATAACTATAAAGTTGTTAGAAAAAAACAGTGGAGAATATTTTCATGCTTTTGGAAGAGATCCTTTCTTAATATAAACACCAAGGACAATGATTGAATATTTTATTACATAAAACACTTAAATTTCATGTCAAAAGCATGAACAAGTTTAAAGACAGAGAAAGATATTTATAAGCTCTATGACAAAGGGTTAATAATGTTAATTTGCATATGTAACAATATAAAACCATATCAGAAAGACAAGTGAGTAGGTTATTCACAAAAGTAAAAATGGCTCTTAAACTTGTAAAATTCAGCTTACTGACACTTAAGGAAATGATCATTAAAACTATAAAATATCATTTTCTACATCAAGTTGACAAAGATTTAAAAGGGTGATAACATGTAATGTAGACAACAGTGTAGCTTAACAGGCACTTTCTTGTCCAGTTGATGTTAGTATAAACTGTCCAAAGCTTGTTGCATAGGAATTTAGTGATAACTCTCAAATAATAGTAGTAGTAACTAGCACTCATCTTTTATTGACTTTAATGGGCATTACTTCGCATATTCTATTAGTAAGCAGGATATTGGCTACTGTTTTGCATTATGAAATGCACACACCACACACACACATAAAGTTGTATCTAGGAAGTAATCATTTATTTCTATTTTACTATGGGCTTTTAAAAGTAAGGGATAGCTATCAAAATGTATTAAAAGAATTTTTGGTATCTATCGCTAGTATATGGTGGAATATATTATTAGATTTCATAATATTAAACCATCTTTACTTTTCTACAAAGAACTCCTCTTGGTCATAATTCCTTTAATATTCCATAGAACTAGTGGTAAAAAAAAAAAATCCATCTGCCAATGCAGGAGATGCAAGAGACTCAGGTTCGATCCCTAGGTCAGGAAGACCCCTACAGAATAAATGGCAACCCACTCCAGTGTTCTTGCCTAGAAAATTCCATGGACAGAGGAGCCTGGTGGGCTACAGTCCATGGGGTCCCAAAGAGTTGGACATGACTGAGCAGAAGTAGCAGACTGTATTTCAATAGAGGATCCTGATTTTCACCTGGGTATTGAGGGAAATTGTCCTGCTGTTTGTCTGTCAGTAGGTCTTTGGTTTGTTGCATGCTTTCGTTTACAAATTCTGGCTTTCTAACCAGATTTTATAGGTTTTTCTTGCTTCTCTATGACCTGAAAGAGCTCACAAAGCATAGAAATTATCTGTTCTTTGAAAGTCTAAATAAACCCTCTGGAACCTATGTAGGCCACGACCTCTTAAAACTATTTCCTCTTTCCTTGGTTATCAGCCCATTTAGATTTTCTAGTTACCTTTCCATTGATTGTGGACTTGGGTATTTTCCTTGTAAATCATTTATTTCATTTTTATATTTAAGTGAATCAGCATAAATTAAGCAAAGTACTATCTTAAAATCTTCAAATTTTATCCGTCTCTATGCTTCATTTCCCTGTGTGATTCCTAGTTTTGTATATTTAGGCTTTCTTTTTTAGTTCTTGACTAAGCTAGTTAGTAGATTAATACAATGCATTGATCACCACCTCTCAAGAACTACCTCTTGAGTTTATTTATTAGTGATACCATCTCATAATTTATCAATATTTGTTTCAATTTTTTACCTCCATTTTCCTAAGATTTATGAAATCTTTATTTAACAGATTTTACTTTTTTAGAGCACTTTCAGATTCACAGCAAAACTGAGCAGAAAACACAGATTCTTTTTATTACTTGGATACTTGAGTTATGTTTTTTTTTTTTTATTTAACAAAGTGCTTAATGGAAAATGCTATTAGAGTCCAACTTCAGCTATATCTCAAAGGTTTTAAAGTCACATTTTTATTGTAGTCATTTCCCAGATATCCTATTCATTTTATTTCCTTTTTGACATAAAAAAATGGGTTAGAAAGGAGGACACTCGTTTGGTTTAGAGGCTTGAGAGGTTTGTTTTTTGTCCACTTTTGTTATGAGCTCCCAGAATATTTAGCAGAGACTGTGGTACTTTTTCTTCTTTGGGGAACACATCAAATTTTGTTGCAGTTTGTGAAAACTCTGTAAAAGTACCATTGGCAGTTGCACAGGTATCCTGGGTGAAGTCAATACATCTATTAGACCTGCCTTATTAATTATAGTGTTCAGATTTAAACATGCTTGTTTTTGTTTCCTAGTTCACCCCTAAAGAGGACTTTCAAAGTCTTCCCTGCAATTTTATTTCTCCTGCATTTCTTGAGTTTTCTTTATACAGTTCAATAATTAGGCTTTATTTACTCAATAAAGATTATGACAAGTTTATCTTGTATACTATACTCTTTGAGTTAGTAAAATCTCTTCACGTTGTAAGTGATAGAAAACCCAACTCAAACTTGTTTAAACAATGAATGGCATGTACTGGTTCTTGTTACTAACAAATCAAAGAAGTGGGGCCTGATAGGAAAACCACTAGACCCTTCAGATATGACCTAAATCAAATCCCTTATTATTATACAGTAGAAGTGAGAAATAGATTTAAGGGATTAGATCTGATAGATAGAGTGCCTGATGAACTATGGACCAAGACCATCCCCATGGAAAAGAAATGCAAAAAAGCAAAATGGCTGTCTGAAAAGGCTTTACAAATAGCCATGAAAAGAAGAGAAGTGAAAAACAAAGGAGAAAAGGAAAGATATAAGCATCTGAATGCAGAGTTCCAAAGAATAGCAAGGAGAGATAAGAAAGCCTTCCTCAGTGATCAATGCAAAGAAAGAGAGGAAAACAACAGAATAGGAAAAACAAGAGATCTCTTCAAGAAAATTAGGGATACCAAGGGAACATTTCATGCAAAGATGGGCTCGATAAAGGACAGAAATGGTATGGACCTAACAGAAGCAGAAGATATTAAGAAGAGGTGGCAAGAATACACAGAAGAACTGTACAAAAAAGATCTTCATGACCAAGATAATCACGATAACGTGATCACTCACCTAGAGCCAGACATCTTGGAATGTGAAGTCAAGTGGGCCTTAGAAAGCATCACTACAAACAAAGCTAGTGGAGGTGATGGAATTCCAGTGGAGCTATTTCAAATCCTGAAAGATGATGCCGTGAAAGTGCTGCATTCAATATGCCAGCAAATCTGGAAAACTCAGCAGTGACCACAGGACTGGAAAAGGTCAGTCTTCATTCCAATCCCAAAGAAAGGGAATGCCAAAGAATGCTCAAACTACCCCACAATTGCACTCATCTCACACGCTAGTAAAGTCATGCTCAAAATTCTCCAAGCCAGGCTTCAGCAATACATGAACCATGAACTTCTAGATGTTCAAGCAGGTTTTAGAAAAGGCAGAGGAACCAGAGATCAAATTGCCAGCATCTTCTGGATCATGGAGAAAGCAAGAGAGTTTCAGAAAAACATCTATTTCTGCTTCATTGACTATGCCAAAGCTTTTGACTGTGTGGATCACAATAAACTGTGGAAATTTTTGAAAGAGATGGGAATACCAGACCACCTGACCTGCCTCTTGAGAAACCTGTATGCAGGTCAGGAAGCAACAGTTAGACCTGGACATGGAACAACAGACTGGTTCCAAATAGGAAAAGGAGTTCGTCAAGACTGTATATAGTCACCCTGCTTATTTAACTTCTATGCAGAGTACATCATGAGGAACGCTGGGCTGGATGAAGCACAGGCTGGAATCAAGATTGCCGGGAGAAATATCAATAACCTCAGATATGCAGATGACACCACCCTTATGGCAGAAAGTGAAGAGGAACTCAAAAGCCTCTTGATGAAAGTGAAAGAAGAGAGTGAAAAAGTTGGCTTGAAGCTCAACATTCAGATAACTAAAGTCATGGCATCTGGTCCCATCACTTCATGGGAAATAAATGGGGAAACAGTGGAAACAGTGTCAGACTTTATTTTTGGGGCTCCAAAATCACTGCAGATGTTGATTGCAGCCATGAAATTAAAAGATGCTACTCCTTGGAAGGAAAGTTATGACCAACCTAGATAGCATATTAAAAAGCAGAGACATTACTTTGCCAACAAAGGTCCGTCTAGTCAAGGCTATGGTTTTTCCCGTGGTCATGTATGGATGTGAGAGTTGGACTGTGAAGAAAGCTGATCACCGAAGAATTGATGCTTTTGAACTGTGGTGTTGGAGAAGACTCTTGAGAGTCCCTTGGATGGCAAGGAGATCCAACCAATCCATTCTAAAGGAGATCAGTCCTGGGTGTTCATTGGAAGGACTGATGCTAAAGCTGAAACTGCAATACTTTGGCCACCTCATGCGACGAGTTGACTCACTGGAAAAGACTCTGATGCTGGGAATGATTGGGGGCAGGAGGAGACCGGGACAACAGAGAATGAGATGGCTGGATGGCATCACCGACTCGATGGACATGAGGCTGAGTGAACTCCGGGAGTTGGTGATGGACAAGGAGGCCTAGCGTGCTGTGATTCATGGGATCGCAAAGAGTCGGTCATGACTGAGCGACTGAACTGAACTGAACTAATGATGCTAAAACTGCACATAAAACATTGGCTAGTTTAAACCGGATTTGCTTCCTTAACACAGGTTGTTGATTAATCAAACCTTGATTTATTTAACAGAGACAGGCTCCCATGTCTCTAGGATGGGAACTCAAAGAATAGAAATGTTGCTGCCAGAGCCCTTTAGAAGAGAGGTCATTCAATTCGGAAAAGCTAGCTTCCTGCACCCAGAGTAAGTTATATGGACTGATTTGTTGTTCAGTTGCTCAGTTGTGTCCAACTCTTTGCGACCCCATGAACTGCAGCATGCCAGGCTTCCCTGTCTTTCATTATCTCCTAGAATTTGCTCAAACTCTTGTCCACTGAGTCGGTGATGCCATCCAACCATCTCATCCTCTTTCACCCCCTTCTCTTCTTGCCTTCAGTTTTTCCCAGCATCAGGGTGTTTTCCATTTGAGTTGGCTGTTTGCATCAGGTGGGCAAAATATTGCAGCTTCAGCATCAGTCCTTTCAGTGAATATTCAGGGTTGATTTAAGGCTAGTGAGTCAGCTTCTGCCTCTCACTCCTTATATTTCACCCTGAGCCCTGGATACAGAGACAGGTTTGGAACCTGGTCACCCACCTCCTTGCTGCCCAACCTGGCAACAAAACGCTTTCTCTCTGCAAAAGCAGGCACCGTAGCCCTTGCTCCTGTGTGCGTTGGACGGAGAGCACTTGCTCAACAAGCTGCCAAGACCTGGTTCCTCTCCCCCCTTCTACTTTTGTGGAGCATCTGTCTTCTTTTGGGGCTCATTCCAAGGCTGAAACTGAGTCATTCTCACTTTAAGACGCATGACTAATGATGGAAAACTGATAAATTCCTCAAGAGGGGGAGGAAGTCAGGATAATACTGGGGGGAATACGTTCTGGAAAGGCAACTGAGAAATATCCATTCAGTGCCTTCCTAACTATCTCCTTCCTCAATGACTTTTTCCTTGATTTCTTCTTTGATATTCGTACTAAAATCTGCTTTTCAAAATTCTGCTGGCTGTATCTTTGCCTACCCTGTACAGTATGTTTCAATACATTATGTGCGTCCTGTGGAGATGAAACCACAAACACTGATTCACCCTTAGGAAAGATAGGCAGGCTTAAATCATCTCATACCTGCCCTGCATGAAAAGGTTCACCTTTCTTCATGGCAATATCAGTGCTTACTATTTATCGCTTTACCCTGGCCATTATGTGAAATGCCCGCGCTTGTAACACCACTAATTCTCTGCCTGTGTGTTCAGACAAGCCCCAATTACTGTCAGAGCCCTCATTGTCCAAGCTGTGTTCAAGCACGTCTAGTCATTTCCTGCCACTGAGACCATTTACTTACTGCAGTTGTCCTCTGTTTTCTGATCCCTTTTACTATCTCAAAGCTTTTCTCTAACTTGGTTCCTCAAAGCTAAATTCTCTCACTCCTACACCTGGGCTCACATGTCCCAGCTTTCTACCCAAAAGTCCTCTGGTACTCTCGCAGATGCTGTGGGTGTCCCGCCCACACCTCCGCACCTTTCACCTCTACAAGCCGAAGGACCTGGTGCTGTGCTATGCTCAGTCATGTCTGACTCTTTGCGACCCTATGGACTGTAGCCCATCAGGTTCCTCTGTCCATGGAATTCATCAGGCAAGAGTACTGGAGTACTTCTCAGACAGCCATTTTGCTTTTTTGCATTTCTTTTCCATGGGAATGGTCTTGGTCCCTGTCTCCTGTACAATGTCACGAACCTCCGTCCAGAGTTCATCAGGCACTCTATCTATCAGATCTAGTCCCTTAAATCTATTTCTCACTTCCACTGTATAATCATAAGGGATTTGATTTAGGTCATATCTGAATGGTCTAGTGGTTTTCCCTACTTTCTTCAATTTCAGTCTGAATTTGGCAATAAGGAGTTCATGATCTGAGCCACAGTCAGCTCCTGGTCTTGTTTTTGCTAACTGTATAGAGCTTCTCCATCTTTGGCTGCAAAGAATATAATCAATCTGATTTTTGTGTTGACCATCTGGTGTCCATGTGTAGAGTCTTCTCTTGTGTTGTTGGAAGAGGGTGTTTGCTATGACCAGTGCATTCTCTTGACAAAACTCTATTAGCCTTTGCCCTGCTTCATTCCGTGCTCCAAGGCCAAATTTGCCTGTTACTCCAGGTGTTTCTTGACTTCCTACTTTTGCATTGCAGTCCCCTAGAATGAAAAGGACATATTTTTGGGGTGTTCGTTCTAAAAGGTCTTGTAGGTCTTCATAGAACCATTCAACTTCGGCTTCTTCAGTGTTACCGGTTGGGGCATAGGCTTGGATTACTGTAATATTGAATGGTTTGCCTTGGAAACGAACAGAAATCATTCTGTTGTTTTTAAGATTGCATCCAAGTACTGCATTTCGGACTCTTTTGTTGACCATGATGGCTACTCCATTTCTTCTAAGGGATTCCTGCCCACAGTAGTAGATATAATGGTCATCTGAGTTAAATTCACCCATTCCAGTCCATTTTAGTTCACTGATTCCTAGAATGTCGACGTTCACTCTTGCCATCTCCTGTTTGACCACTTCCAATTTGCCTTGATTCAGGGACCTAACATTCGAGGTTCCTATGCAGTGTTGCTCTTTACAGCATCGGACCTTGCTTCTATCACCGGTCACATCCACAACTGGGTATTGGTTTTGCTTTTGCTCCATCCCTTCATTCCTTCTATAGTTATTTTCCACTGAGCTCCAGTAGCATACTGGGCACCTACTGACCTGGGGAATTCCTCATTCAGTATCCTATCATTTTGCCTTTTGCTACTGTTCATGGGGTTCTCAAGGCAAGTATACTGAAGTGGTTTGCCATTCCCTTCTCCAGTGGACCATCTGCCCACAAAGAGCTTAGGGGAGGAATTTGAACATTTATACAAATCTCTCAACTCCTGAGAGTTATTAGTGTTTACAAAAATGGAAAGTGTTTAGGAGTAGTTTTTTCCTTTTGAAAATCTGTTGTTTTGTAATCAAATTTGACAAGATACAAGAAAATTATGAATTATAATACATTTAAGATGTAAGTAACAGAAATTCAATGATCAGGTACCCATCACATAGTTTAAGAAAAAAATTTTCAACTTATGATTGAAGTCAGCCCATGTATGTCCCTCTCAGATCTTTGAATTCCTCCCACTGCCTGCCAAGTAACCATGATCCTGAGTTTTCTGTTTATCATTCTCACTTTTATGAATTCCACTGTGCATTTGTATCCCTGAACAAAATATGTTTTAGTTTTGTTTGTTTTTAAACTTTTAATCCCTGGTCTCTTTCCTTTTCCCTCTTAGTTTACAAAGTATGAATCTCACTTTATTATTTTAATCATTACCCTAGAGATATTAACATCCACACTTAACTTATGTTACTAAAATATACAACTGATGACTATCTTTACTCTCCCCTCAAACAATACAAGACCTAAGACTTTATTTTTTTGGGCTCCAAAATTACTGCAGATGCTAATTGCAGCCATGAAATTAAAAGACACTTACTCCTTGGAAGGAAAGTTATGACCAACCTTGATAGTATATTAAAAAGCAGAGACATTACTTTGCCAACAAAGGTCCGTCTAGTCAAGGCTATGGTTTTTCCCGTGGTCATGTATGGATGTGAGAGTTGGACTGTGAAGAAAGCTAATCGCCGAAGAATTGATGCTTTTGAACTGTGGTGTTGGAGAAGACTCTTGAGAGTCCCTTGGGCTGCAAGGAGATCCAACCAGTCCATTCTAGGGGAGATCAATCCTGGGTGTTCATTGGCAGGACTGATGCTAAAGCTGAAACTGCAATACTTTGGCCACCTCATGCGACGAGTTGACTCACTGGAAAAGACTCTGATGCTGGGAAAGGTTGGGGGCGGGAGGAGAAGGGGACAACAGAGAATGAGATGGTTGGATGGCATCACCGACTCTGTGGACATGAGTTTGAGTGAACTCCGGGAGTTGGTGATGGACAGGGAGGCCTGGCGTGCTCTGATTCATGGGGTCGCGGAGAGTCGGACACAACTGAGCGACTGAACTGAACTGAACTGAACTGAAACTCCAATACTTTGGCCACCTCATGCGACGAGTTGACTCACTGGAAAAGAGTCTGATGCTAGGAAGGATTGGGGGTGGGAGGAGACGGGGACGACAGAGAATGAGATGGCTGGATGGCATCACTAACTTGATCGACATGAGTTTGAGTGAACTCCGGAAGTTGATGATGGACAGGGAGGCCTGGCGTGCTGTGATTCATGGGGTTGCAAAGAGTCGGACATGACTGAGCGACTGAACTGAACTGAATAACTCTTTAATTCTGATCACCCCGTCCAGACATTAGTGCCGTTTTGTAAGTGTTCTTATTTATCGTTTTTCAGCCCAGGGGAATTGCTAATATTGTTTTATTCAGTCTGTGCTTGATAAGCTTCAGATGCTTTCTTCACCCTTTGTGTTTCCTTACAGCTCAGCACTTCCATCTAGACCACCTTCCTTCTGCCTAAAGTCCGTATTTTAGAATTTCCTTTACTTGGAGTTCTACTAAGAGACTGCAGAGTCTCCCTGTTTTCTTGAAAGATGTTTTACTGGGTACATTACTCTAAGTTGATAGTTATTTTTTCTTTAGATGATTATAATTACCATTCCACCATATTTGGGCTTCTGTTCTTCCTGTTAAGTCAGTGGTCAACCTAATTATCATGTTTTTGAAGGTAATTTCATTCTGGACTTTTTAAAGATTTTCTCTGTTTCACACTGTAATAGATCTGTATGTGGAACTTCCTTTTATTCATCTTGCTTGGGATTCTCTGGTGTTCCTCAGACTCTGGACTGGCATCTTTCATGACTCATGTGAAATGACTGGTCATCATCTCTCCAAATATTGCCTCTGCGCTAGTTTCTCTTCTGTTGTCCAGAAACCCTGATCAGACATGTGCTGGACCTTCTCATTCCAACCTCCATATCTCTTTATCACTCTTCTGTTCCATATTTTAATCTCCTGTGCTTCCTGTGGGAAAGTTTTTAGAGCTACCTTTTGTTTTACTAAATTTCATCAGCTGTGTCTAATTGCTTTCCTTTGAGTTTTTTTTAATAACAATCATTGTGCTTTTCATTTTTAAATTCTACTTTTCTGCTTAGACATTATAATCTCTTATTCTTTAATCACATTTTCTTTCACTCATTTTTTTCTTTAAACATGTTTTTTTTTTTTGCATCCCCCATGTTAATTTCAACAACTGAAGTCTTTGGGGAGCTGATTCTCCTCTCTCTATCTGCTGGCATTCACTATTGATACATTACTGTCTCATGTCTTTTACTATATGTGTTTATTTCTCCAAAATTTGTATGTATGGGTTATTTGAGGCCCAGGTAGAAGGTGGATTTGCCCAGGTGGTTTGCTTCTGGGAGGACAACAGGCCTGTAACCACTTTAAATAGCCTGAAGTAAATGAGACAAATCAGTATCAGTTGGAATGAATTTGAGTGAGAGGCAAATCTGGATGGGGCAGCTTGTGCTTATGAATTCTCATGGAGGCACACCATGCCAGCCCCACAGTTCAAAAACATAGGTTTGCTAGCAACTGGGCCTCCCTCTCCATCACCAACTCCTGGAGTTCACCCAAACTCATGTCCATTGAGTTAGTGATGCCATCCAACCATCTCATTCTCTGTTGTCCCCTTCTCCTCCTGCCCTCAATCTTTCCCAGCATCAGGGTCTTTTCAGATGAGTCAGCTCTCCACATCAGGTGGCCAAAGTATTGGAGTTTCAGCTTCAACATCAGTCCCTCCAATGAACACCCAGGACTAATCTCCTTTAGGATGGACTGGTTGGATCTCCTTGCAGTCCAAGGGACTCTCAAGAGTCTTCTCCAACACCACAGTTCAAAAGCATCAATTCTTCGGCGATCAGCTTTCTTCACAGTACAACTCTCACATCCATACATGACCACTGGAAAAACCATAGCCTTGACTAGACAGACCTTTGTTGGCAAAGTAATGTCTCTGCTTTTTAATATGCTGTCTAGGTTGGTCATAACTTTCCTTCCAAGGAGTAAGCGCCTTTTAATCTCATGGCTGCAGTGTGTATATATCAATCCCAATCTCCCAATTTATCCCTCCCCCCTTCTTATTAACCATGTTTGTTTTCTACATCTGTGACTATTTCTGTTTTACAAATAGGTTCATTTGTACCATTTTTTAAATTCCACATAAAAGCCAGGTTTCTCAGCCTCATCACTATTGACATTTTGGACCAGATGATTCTTTGTTGTGGGAGGTTGTTCTGTGCATTGCAGCGTGTTTTGCAGCATCCTTAGCCTCTGCCCAGTAGGTGCCAGTAGCAACTCATCAGCTATAGCAATCAAAAATGTCTCCAGACATTGACATACGTGCCCTGGTAGGTAAAATCCCCCTCAGTTAAGCCAGCCATTGGTTTACGGTAGCAGCGTGGATTCTCCCTTTATACTCCCAGCACACACAAGTTTTGAGCTTTGTCTCCTGTACGCATGGAGCCATGAAAACCAACATTCAAGGTTATCCTGCTCATCAAATGCTCTCAGGAAGAAACCAACCTCCTTCAGTGTCCTATTTTCCTCATCACCTATACACTTAAAAGGGGTGTGTGCACGTATGGGTGAGTATCTCAGAGCCCCCAGCCTGCCCATTACCAGAAATGGGAGCTATTTTAGCATTCTTTTCCTTATTTCTTTTCACCCAGTCCTCATTCTCTTTACTTCTATCAAATTCTTACCTCTAACAAGGAAATAAGAGCAAAATGAAAATGACAGATAATTTATTTTAATCAACATTTTTAAACCTCCTCCCCTTATGAACCACTATAGGCACAGCTTTCAGATTACCACCATTGTGCTTGCATTTATTCCCCTTCGCTTTTCTGGCCTGGTCCCTGAAATCAGTGGCTTTCTGGAGCTTATATGGCTCGGGAGAGCTGCCTGCAGCTTCCCTCTCACATCCACATTCAGTGAAGTCATCTTGTTCTATTGAAAACAGGCCACGTTGGGAGTATTTGCACCACGGAAATCAGCAAATGCTACAAATCAGGTTTCTCATTTCCCAGAGTTGTTGGGCCAGCCTTTACTAGCACACTACTAACAGAAATGGACTGAAAAAAATGTAAGAAAGACTATAGTCACTCCTTTAGTTCTTAATTATTGCCTTGACTGTGTGTCTACTCTGATGGCTTAGACGGTGGTGACAGTCAAGAACCCACCGGCATTGCAGGAGACCTGGGTTCAGTTCCTGGGTCGGGAAGATCCCCTAGAGAAGGAAATGGAAACCCACGCAAGTATTCTTGCCTGGAGAATTCCATGGACAGAAGAGTCTGGTGGGCTACAGTCCACGGGGTTGCACAGAGTCAGACATGACTTAACAACTAGCACAGACACGTATCTACCCCAGCTTTCTCTTCTGTTATGGGTTGGGTTGTATCCACCCAAATTCATATGGTGTGGACCTAAAACATGACTGTATTTGAACACAGAGTTTTTAAAGTGGTAATTAAGTTAAAATGGGGTCCTGGGGCTAGATGGGCCCTAATCCAATGTGGCTGATCTCTTTATAAGAAGAGATTAAGGTGTGGACACATGCGAGGAAGGAGCATGCGAAGACACGTGGCCACCTGAAAGCCACGGAGAGAGGCATCAGGAGAGTCAGCCCTGAAGACGCCTTGACCCCAGGCTTCCAGCCCCCAGAACTGTGAGAAAATTCTTCTCCGTTGTTTAAGCAACCCAGTTTGTAGTTACGGCAGCCCTAGCAAACTGATACGTTTTCACTTTGATTTTCTTATTCTTAGTGCATTTCTTGGTGCATCCAATATGAGAATCTGGACCAGCTGGTGTCTGTGATCAGAACATAATGAGGCCAAGGTCATGGGCTTAGTCATAGGGTGGAAAAGAGGAGGAAAACTTCTCCATCACTTCAGAAGGCCCCTAATGCCAACTGACCACGACACATAAATGTTTGCCTAATCAGAAGATCAACCCAAGAGAAAGTCTGCTAGCCCGTGAATACTTCCTTGAAAAAGTACCTGTAAAGTCTAGGCCCTGCTAGTGGCAATTTCATCGTCTTAGAGTTAGCATATTCCATTTTTCATAACTGTTATCCTAATGCTTCTTGACTAGAATCTAAAAAAGAACCCAATTCTCCTCCAACTTTCGTCCTCAAACCAGCTTCCTGTACCATTGAGGATGAAATTCCAGTCTACCCCAATGAAGAAGAGAATTTATTAAAACCTTTATTTCCCATGAGAAACTTTGAAACTCTTAATGTTCATGCTCATTTAGCGATGATTTGAATATATCTTCCCTTTTTTCAACTAGACAGGAAGACAAAACCTTGACTCCACTCTTTCATCATTGGGGCTTCCCCGGTGATGCTAGTGGTAAAGAACCCATGGAAGTAACAGAAGCTTCCTCACGCTGAGCCTTCTTTGGCCAGTGGGTCTTATTTCCACTGAACACTCTTTTGCTGTGTGTTTTTTCCTTCTTTTTCCTTTCTGTTCTAATCAATAACTCATGAAGCACAAAAGGGGACTTGCACTGGCTCTTTGATTTGCTGTATACATCACTTGAAGTGTTACATTTTAGAACCCAATTTTTAAAAATCATTTACACTTCAGAGTAGAAAAATCGCAACATTACTCGACGATTCAATTAAATTATCCCAGGTTAATGTGTTCACTGTCAGCAATGAATAACCACAAGTGTGTAGCCAATGAATAGACTATAAAGCTCTATTTCTCTCACAGATCTATAGTTTATTTTGTGAGCATATTAAAATATATTTTCTAATAGGAAAAAAATTGAGATGCCCTTTGTTTACTCCTTTTTACAGCAAGTTAGTGCCTATCATTCCCAGGACAATAGGTTCCTTAAAACTACAACAATAGCTTTTATCTCTTCAAGCCCCAGAGGACACTGGGAAAATCTCTCACTTGGGTTAACTTTGCTGAATATATTTAACCAGTAAATTATTTGCCTTCCCAACTGGAAGAACCAATATACATTTATGTTCTAGGAATGGTTTGTTTTACTAACTTTATGAGTGAAGACCTCAAGAGTAGCAAAGCCAAGGGACATTTAATTAAGTTATATTTGCTTTTTCATGATCTTTAGCTCTAGCTTATAAATCAAGAATCAATGAGTACTTAATTTCCTCTTATAGCATTAAAAGTAATTGCTTCATAAATTCACTTTAGTAATCCAAATATTTGCACACAGTACAGCACAAAGAGAAGTTGTTTCACTGATGAGATCCTAACTTTTATTTTATTAGTATAAAATGGAGCTTGCTCATTTTATAGCTTATGATTTTCCTGGCTGCCTCAAATTTCTTTTTGAAGCAGACAGGATATAAATTTAAAATAAATACAATTATGACTTTGCTTGAGAAAAAAAACCCAGTCTGCTTACTTCAAATATAACAAGAAATCATAGCTGTAGATATATTTCTGCTTAGTAGAGTATGATTATAATGAGTAAGTTCTGCGCCCCGCCCCAAAATTGTACATGCTCAAAAAACAACAGAAATATTTTCAAGACTAGTTTAACCTTTACTTTACCTGTTTATTTTATTGTGGGGCAGGAGAGGAAGAAGAAAAGTATTAATAAAATTGTTATCTGTGCTGCTAAACTATTGACTATTGACCTGCACCAGAGTCCAAAATTGTTTTATGTTCTCTAACTGCTCTGTTCAAAATATTTTCCTAAATGTAGATGTGACATTAAGATTTTCAAAGATAATTTTCATTGTCTGAGTCATTCAAGTCTCTGTTAATCAGAGTCAGCTTTCCCAGCTGTAGCGATGGGCACCAAAGGGAGACGAATGAGAGCCCAGGCTTCTAGGGCGGCACGTGCTGACCTGAGCTGGGAAGAAACCCAGGTCTTCACGTGGCAAGTCCAAGGCTATGACTGCCCCGCAGCTACTATAACTTGCGCTTTGTTTCATTTAACACATGTGTCTTAGCCCCTATTACGCATCAGATACTTAGAAAGCTTATAGCTACAACAAGAATGAACCTAGAAAGCATAGTGCCAAGTGACAGAAGCCAACATAAAGATCACATATTATGATTCCCCTTAAATGAAATATGGAACAGGAAACTCTGGAGAGAACAAAGTAGACGAGTAGTTGCCTAAGGCTGGGATAAAGGAGAGATGGAGAGGGATGGGGCAGGGAGTGACAGGTTTCTTTTGGAGGGGATGAAAGTAATCTAAAACTGATTGTAGTGGTTGAGTACACAACTCTGTGAATGTGTTGTTAAACCACTGAACTGTGTACTTTAAGTAGGCATATTGTACCTCCTGATGTGAAAAGCCCACTCATTGGGAAAGACCCTGATGCTGGGAAAGATTGAAGGCAGGAGGAGAAGGGGACGACAGAGGATGAGAGGGCTGCATGGTATCATCGACTCCATGGACGTGAGTTTGAGTGGACTCCAGCAGATGGTGAAGGACAGGGGAACCCGGTGTGCTGCTGGGGTTGCAAAGAGTCAGACTATGACTGAACGACTGAACGACAACAACAAAACGGTGTATAAACCTTATTTTGATGAAGTTATTTTTTAAGAAAATAGACCCAGCAGCTTGAGAAGCCACACCTCCTGCCGTGGAGAAGGTGGATGTTAGCCTGCTCCTTCTGGACTGTGCCCTTTGCACTAGTCGCCTCTGCACATAGGCCAAATTCCCCAAAGGCGGGACCCACCCTGGCTCCAGGAACAGCGCTGGGGACAACTTGAAGCCTCAGAGTTGTTCCCCACTCCTGCCTCTCCTGCCTCTGCCAGCATGCAGCATCCACCACTCCAACCTTGATGAGCGTGTGGGGCACTTTGGGGCATGCATGAATCAGCTAGGCATAAGCATCGCTTTACTTGTCTTTTCACTGTCAGATGCCAGACTGCTTTAGGACCAGTGACAGCAACCCCACAAGAAGGGCCTGTAGCCATGGGCCCTTGGAAGAGCGTCCCCCCACACTCAGACAGAAGCCCTTCAGTTCCCCAGGTGCTGACCCCCAAACCCACTGGCCTTGGCTGCGCCCAGCTTCAGAAAGTTCCCAGAGGTCTCCTGCAAGGCACACCTCGGGCCATGCATATATACTCAGCTGATTCATAGTTTAAATGACCTCATTGCAGATGCTTGGTAGAAAAATAGTCACTACCATTTGTCGTTCCTATTAGGGCCACATCCCCTGGAGAAGGGAAGGGCTATCCACTCCAGTATTCTTGCCTGAAGAATTCCACGGACAGAGGAGCCTGGTGGGTCCCAGTCCATGGGTCACAAGAGTCAGACACGACTGAGCGAATAACACTTGGACACTTTCATGAGAACCACACTCTTTCCACCTCCCTATCCTTGTGCAGAGGGGTGGTTCTGCCCACAGCCTGGCGTCTGTGCCTCCACCCAATGAAAGCTTATATTCATCTCTGCAAGGAGATGACTCAGGGTCACCTAATCCACAAGCTGATCAGTGATTCCCTTCTGTGTTCTCTTAGAGCACTTCTCCTGGAGTCTAGGAGCCCTGATGTTATGATATGATCAGCCTTTTATGAACCTAGGGCTCCGGATCCAGGGGTGCCTGCTTCTACTCCTTGTGGCCCAGCTCCGGGCCCCATGCCCATGGAGGCGCCATCCCGCTGGGAATATTCAGCTTGAATTGAGTTCAGTCATTTCACAAGCAGAGACTTGATTGGGGAGCATGTAGGCAGAAGCATCAGAGTGCTACTTCCCAAAGCCTGAAAAGAGAAACAAGCTTGTTTCTTTAGTGATATCAAATGAGACAAAGGAAGGAAGAAACCCCCTGAGGTCACAGGCAACCGTCAGAGTGGAAGACTTCCATCCAAGCGCGATGGAATAATCAAGATTTATTTTTTAAATATTGTTATTAAATAAACATTACAGAAACTTTTGCATATCCAACTTATTTATAGCTTAAGGCATGAAAATCCACATTAGTATGTTGAATTATAAGAATTTACTGCAGCCTGCTAGCTGACAGCACGTCAAATTGTTTGCAAATATTTTCTGGAACAGTAACCTTGAAGGATGCCAGCCCCATTCAGTGTAACCTTATCACAAGACGGGGACAGAGCGAGGAGATGAGTTCCAAAGCAAAGGACGCTTTAGCTCCTGGAGCCTCTGTCGGCTGTTTGAACAGGAGTTTATCCCCCATCTCAGCCAAAAGCCTCACTTGTATCTCTTGGGCATTTACATCTCTCTCTCCGCTGCACTTTAAAAAGATGGTATGCAGAAGGCCCCCTTGAGAAATTGTGCTCTGGGCAGGAATTTGTGAGTACATTAGTCACATTTAAGAGGCTTTATATCCTCCAGTCTGCAATAACGTAGTTCTGCGAAAATTATGTAATCATTTTAACAAAGAGTCTCTAATTGACATGAAAAGGCAAAATCAAAATAAAAATGAATTTTAATGTGAGCAGTACAGGCTCTTCGTTTTTACTCGCCATCACGGAACACAGTCTAGGAGAGGAAGAAACCAGGACCTCATTCCTGGCTTCTGGCCTTAGGAAAACCACAGTGGTAGATTCCTCCAGGGGGTGGTTTTTCTTTAATATCCAATATCTCTACCTTACAAATGCCTCAAATACGTTTCTTTTTTTTTTTTCTTCTAATTTTCAGCATTATTTTCAGTACTTTAAATATCTTTCTTTCCACCAAGGAAAATATTCTTTTGATGAAAAGCTATTATGGCCCATTTAAAAAATTGTGAAGTGGTTAGGTGGTTTAAAAATTATATCTAGATCATTTAGCAAGGTTGGCACAACATCTGACTTCTGTAATCAGCATTTGGCCAAATATTTTAGCCATATCACAGTTGCTAAGCTAACGAGAAAATGCTAATCATTTGGCATAAACGTGGCCATGTTAAAATTAAACAAAATTGATTGCCTTCAAAACAACCTTTTGTTTTTGTCTCCAAAAAGCTGCTTTTCACATTTGATATAGGTAAGAACTCATTGCTTATCCTGACACTACCGTCTTTCATGTCTTGAACAGGCTCTGTGCTTTTCTTTGTTGTCCACCACTATTCAGTGAATTCAACAGTTGTTTAAGCGCCTACTATTTGCTCAGTGCTATGCTGTTAAGGGTAGTAATAGTACTCTGCAGGGTCCAAGCACTACCATTGGGATAAATCAAGTGCCACCAGGGAAAAGAAAATAGTGTGTCTAGTGCATCATAGCTAGATTATAACATTTCCAAACGACCTTGAAAAACTGTTTCATTTAGCTTATCAATTCTCCTATGGTCTCAACAACATGTTATTGAAAAGCAAGTCTACACACCTGTTATCTGCATGACACTTTGGCGAGCATAAAAGTGACAGAAGACATGGGCCTCTCCTCTGAAAGAGCTCGTAAACTAGTTCAGAAGACAAGTCATTCAGTCCACGAGAATGTGAATGATAATGAATGCCATAAAAATCACACAGAGGCACAATATATGTATCCGGAGAAGAAGAAATGAAATTCATTGAGCATCTACTATGTGCTGGGATGGGGTTAAAGGGCTTCCCAGATGGCTCAATGATAAACAATCCACATGCCAATGCAGGAGATGTGAGTTCGATCCCTGGCTCAGGAAGATCTCTTGGAGGAGGAAATGGCAGCCCACTCCAGTAGTCTTGCCTGGGAAATCCCATGGACAGGAGCCTGGAAAGCTACAGTCCATGACGTTGCAAGAGTTGGACACAGCTGACCATGCATGCATGTACACAGTAAGTATCAACCTCAGCAAACGTGGCTCCCAGTGGCAACCCATGGCACACCCCCAAGAGGGAAGGGGAAATGTACATGCCACAAAAAATGCAAAACTCTTCGCCATAAGGAGAGGACTTTTATATGTGTTTTTATAATTTTTTACATTATCACATGTATTTTCTTTTCAGTTAAAGCTTCTTAATCAAACACATCTACACATATCTGAGCCTACTCTCGGTCTACTGCATTGGAATCTCCCACATTCTCAAGTAAGAAAATTACTAGGATATACCGATTATACTGGTTCCATTAACTGATTTAATTCTTTACCACTCAGGAAGGAAACTAAGGCTGAGAGCTGCCAAGGCATTTGCTTATGACAACAAACTCTGCAAGGGCTGAGACCAGATATGAACACAAACCATTATTGCATTAATGTAGTATGTTACACTGATTTTTATAGGTCGAACCAACCTTGCCTTTCTAGGATAAACTCCACTTAGACATGAAATATAATCCTTTTCATATGTTGCTGGATTCAGTTTCCTAGTATCTTATTGAAGAGTTTTTGTACCTATATTCATAGAGGACACTGGTGAGTTTTCTTCTGATGTCTTTGTCTTGTTTTGATATTAGGGCAATATTGACATCTAGAATGACTTGAGCAATAGTCCCTCCTCTCTTATGTTTGGAAGATTTAGTGAAGAATTGATGCTAATTCTTCCTTAAGGTTTGGTAGAAATTATCAATGAAACCATCTGGTCCTGGGCTTTACTTTGAGCAAGCTTCTTTTTGATGGCTAATTCAATCTCTTTACTTCTATTCAAATTTTCTATTTCTTCTCAAGTAAGTTTTGGTAATTTCTATCTTTTAGAGGAATTTGTGTATTTCTATCTAATTTGTTCAGTTCAGTTCAGTCACTCAGTAGTGTCCGACTCTTTGTGACCCCATGGGCTGCAGCAGGCGAGGCTTCCCTGGCCATCACCAACTCCCAGAGCTTACTCAAACTCATGTCCATAAAGTTGGCAATGCCATCCAGCCATCCCATCCTCTGTCATCCCCTTCTCCTCCCGCCTTCAATCTTTCCCAGCATCAGGGTCTTTTCCAATGAGTCAGTTCTAATTTGTTGCTGTACAGTTATTCATAGTATTAATACTACATCTTCATCCTTTGTATTTAGCAGTAACATTCCCTCTTCCAATCCTGCTTTTAGTAATCCTGCTCTCTTTTTTTCCTGATCAGTCTAAAGACTTTTCATTTTTTTTATCTTGTTGCTGTTCATTGATTTTCTCTATTTTTATATTCTGTCTCATTTATTTCACCTTGAATCTTTATTATATCCCTCCTTCTGCTAGCTTTGAATTTAGTTTGCTCTTCTTTTTCCAGTTTGCTAAGGTGGAACTTTAGATTATTGATTCAAGACATTCTTTTTTACGATAATTATTTAAAGCTATATATTTTCTTCTAAGCACTGTTTTTGCTGTGTCCCATAAGTTTTAGTATGTTGTGCTTTCATTTTCATTCATTCAAAGAGTTTTCTGATTCCACTTATTTCTTTTTTGGTCCATTGGTTATTTAAGAATATGCTGTTTAATTTCCACATATTTGTGAATTTCCCAGATTTCTTCTGTTATTGATTTCTAATTTCATCCTATTTTGGTTGGAGGACATACTTTGTGTGACTTCAACCCTTGAAACTTATTGAGACTTGATTCCTTATTGAGACTTGATTCCACAAGCCTTCCGTTTCCTTGTTCATCTTCTCTCTCGTTATCTTTGTTTTTGAAAGTTAGGTGCTGAAGTGTCCAACTATTATTGTTGTATTGTCTGTTTCTTCCTTCAGTTTTGTCAGTTTTTGCTTTGTGCATTTTGTAAATGTTTTAGATGCATAAGTATTTATTATTGCTATATACTTTTGATATCTTTTATCATTACAAAATGTCCTTCTCTATTAATAATTTTTGTCTTAAAATCTATTTGTCTGATGTTAAGCCACTCCAGTTCTTTTTCTGATTAATATTTGCATGGTCTGTCTTTTCTATTCCTTGATTTTCAACCTATTTTTGTAGTTGAATCTAAAACACATCTCTCATGGACAGCATGCAATTGAATCATTTTTAAAATTAGTTTGATCGATAGCTGCCTTTTAGTTGAAATTTTAATCCATTTACATTTTGTAATTACTGGTAGGATAAGATTTATGTGTACGATTTTTCTGTTTGCTTTCTATACCTTCTGCCTTTTTTTCTTCCTTTGTTCATCCTTTATTGCTTTTTTGTGTTAAATATTTTTTCATGTACCACTTTAATTCCAATGTCACCTCTTTTTTTAAATATAACAGTTTTTTTAGGGGTGGACCTAGAGATCACAATTAACATCTTAATTTAGAACAATACAGTTCAGAGTAATACCAACTTAGTTTTACTATTATACCAAAACTATATTCCTATACATTTCCATTCTCTCCCTCATCCCTTCTGCTGTTACTGACATACAAATTACATTTTTATACATTGTATGTCATTTAACAGAAATTTGCAAGTATTGCCTTCTCGTCTCTTAAATTAGAAAGGAATAATTACAAATAAGAATACATTAATATCATCCTTTATCTATGTAAATACCTTTAACTGGTATTCCTTATTTCTTCATATGGATTCAAGTTGCTGCTCTGTGTCCTTTCATTTCAGCCTTAAGAAATCCCTTTAATATTTCCTGTAGAGCAGGTCTGTTAGCAATGAAATTACTCAGTTTTTTTCTGGAAATGTTTTAATTTCATTTTCAGAGGATAAGTTTCTGAATTTAATTCTTGCTTGGCCATCTTTCTTTTGGCACTTTGAATACTGTCATCCCACTGTCTTCTGGCCTCCATAGTTTCTGATGAGAACTTGGATTAATCTTACTGAAGATCCCTTAATACGTGATGAGATTTTTCTTGCTGCATTTAAGAGTCTTTCTTTGTCTTTCAACAGTTGGATTGTGATGTATTTAGGTGTGAATCTCTGACTTTATTCTATTTGAAATTTGTTGATCTTGAGTGCATAGATGAATGTATTTCATCGAATTTGGGAAGTTTTGGCCATTATTTCTTCAAATATTCTTCCTGCTCCTTTCTCTCTTTCCTCTCCTTCTGGGATGCTGAGGATGTGTATTTCATGGAGTTCCACAGATCTGTTTATGCTTGCTCAAATCTGTGATTGAGTTCCTATAGTAAATTCTTCAAGAGATTCCCCCATAGCTCAGTTGGTAAAGAATCCACCTGCAATGCTGGAGACCCCAGTTCAATTCCTGGGTCGAGAAGATCCACTGGAGAAGGGATAGGCTACCCACTGCAATATTCTTGGGCTTCCCTGGTGGCTCAGCTGGTAAAGAATTCGCCTGCAATGTGGGAGACCTGGGTTTGATCCCTGGTTGGGACGATCCCGTGGAGAAGGGAAAGGTTACCCACTCCAGTATTCTGGCCTGGAGAATTCCATGAACTGTATTGTCCATGGGGTTGCCTAGTCAAAGCTATGGTTTTTCTAGTAGTCATGTATGGATGTGAGAGTTGGACTATAAAGAAAGCTGAACACCAAAGAATTGATGCTTTTGAACTGTGGTGTTGGAGAAGACTCTTGAGAGTCCCTTGGACTGCAAGGAGATCCAACCATTCAATCCTAAAGGAAATCAATCCTGAATATTCATTGAAAGGACTGATGCTGAAGCTGAAATTCCAATACTTTGGACACCTGATTTAAGGATTTTAAATCATTTATTTAAAATATGTTCAAAAACTAAAGTAAATCATATATTAAAAACTAAATGAAAGTATGAGAATGATACCTAACCACACTGAGAATAAGGCTTGTGCTGCAGTCCATGGGGTCGCAAAGCGTCGGTCACGACTGAGCAACTGAACTGAACTGAATAAATTCTTCATTTCAATCATTATACTTTTCAAATCTAGAATTTCTATTTGGTTTTTTTCCCTCATAATGTCTATTCTCTTATTGGTATTCTCAGTGTGGTTAGGTATCATTCTCATACTTTCATTTAGTTTTTAATATATGATTTACTTTAGTTTTTGAACATATTTTAAATAAATGATTTAAAATCCTTATCTAGTAAATTCAGTGTCTGGACTTCCTCAGAAACAATTTCTGCTGACTTTTTCTTCCCTGTGTATGGACTTTACTATAATTTCTTATTTATTTGCAAGTCTTATGGTTGTTCTGTTTTTGTGGTTTGGTTTTGCTGAAAACTAGATATTTAAAATAATATAATGTGACAACTCTGGGAATCAGATTCTCTCCCTTCCCCAGAGTTTCTGTTGCTGTTTGTTGTAATTGCTATTCATTTCTTAGCGACTTTTCTGAACAAATTCAACAAAGTCTTATTCTTTGTGTGTGTGGCCACTAAAATCTCTGCTCAGTTGTCTCAGTGGTCAGCTAATGATTGGGCAGAGATCTCCTTAAATGCCTGGAACCAATTAGTCTTCCAGTCTTTGCTGGGAGTCTCTATGGATATGTTGGGCACTCCTGGGCACTCAACCAGATCTCCACTCCATCTTAGCCTTCATTTCCTGCTTGTACAAAACCTCAACGTTAGCCAAAGTTGAGAACCTGGGGCCTCATTAGGTCTTTGTTGATCATATACAGAGCACGGGGCATGTTCACATCCCTAAACATGTACATGGCCTTTTAGATTCCTAACATGATGTTAGCTTTTTCCCAAGATCCCTATGTATATCTCATTTTCCATTTTTCCCTTTAAACTTTTTGGTTTGCATATTGTTTGCCCAAATGTTATCTACCACCTTAGGAAGCTGGAATGTTCAAAACAATTACCTCTAATTGTTTCTGACAAATGCCACCAAGGAAAAGGCTGTTCATATAGGGAGAACTCTGAGTCAGAGCAAATACATACAGATATGAGGGATGTCTTCCAGGAAATCACTAGAGTGGTCACATAGTGATAAGTCTCTGGTAATGGGGCTTTGAAGGAGCTGCAACCCTGTTTTGCCCCTTCCAATGGCTGCCAAGATGCTGGTTTTCATTGTGATTACAAGATGTTGGTTTTCAAGGTTACTGTAGAGCTGAGGAAGGAACAATGGGAATAAGGCAAATAAAATTGCCATAAGTCTTGCTTTTCATGCAGAGATTCAGCCATTTTTCTTGAATAAATACTCCTCCGGTTCCTGCAAGACTTTGGTTAATTTCCAGAATTCTAAAAAAAAAAATTGATCTTTACCACTTCTCCTAATGTTCTCATTGCTTTCATAGAGGCAATGAGTTTCAGAGTTCCTTAGTCTGCTTCCTTTTCTTGTTGGCATCACCTTAACCCAGGGGCTCTTGAATGCCGCCATCCTATGGTGACTTCAAGAAGAAAGTATGACTCATGGACCTGAAGTCAACAGTGAGAGCTCTGCTCTTGAGGTTGCAGTGAGCAAGGCAAGTTTCAGAGAACAGAGGGGACTTGAAGAGATCTTAAAGACAGATTTTAAATAGCCTACCTAATTGAACAGGGAGGAGAGAACAGAACCTTCCGGAAAGATAAAGTGCTGCGGTATTTATTGTTTTAAGAAACTTGATGTTTTCAGTTTAGCCAAGAAAGTCACTACAGACTCAATATCAAAAATTACAGAAAAACAATTCGATTTCCAAATCCTGCCAGCCTCTGAGCCTATGCCAGATGAAACACCATGCTAAGGAGAGGGGCCTACTTCTCATTCAATACAGTCATAATTGCCCTTTTGTACTATTAAGCTTGGTACAGTCAAGCATGAATAAAGTCTTTCCAGACAGCCTTTGAACAGAAACATCTCTCACTCTTTGCCACACAGCTCAAAGCCTGCCACTGGCCAGTCTTACTTAACCAGTCAAAATGGTTATCTACTTGTTCTACTATTGTTAGTTTAGAAAAAAATTGTTCCTTCATTCATTTACTATACATTTGAGTATTCACTGTGTGACAGATGCTGGTCAGGTGAATGGAGATATAAGATATGATCCTTCCTGATGTGGACTTACCTTCTCAATAAGGTTTCACAAGCAGTGTGGGCAGAGTAGCATCAGGACACTGGAAAAGCCCAAGAGAGAGACATTCAGTGAAGCTTGAGGCAGGGATGGGATTCCCAGAGGAGGCATCCTACCTGAGCTTTAAAGGGACAAAGAGTTTTGCTAAGAAGTTGGTGGGAGGAGGGGCCATATATTAGTCTGCTCGGGCTACTGTGACAAAATATAACACACTGGGTGGCTTAGAAAATACAGATTTATTTTCTCATAATTCTAGAATCTGGAAGTACAAGATCAAGGTATCAGCAGGTTGGTTTCTCCTGAGGGCTCTCTTCCTGGCTTGCAGACAGCCACCTCCTCACTATGCTGTCACAAAGACATGAGCTGGAAGGGCGCCTGGGCTCTGAGTACCTGTATTGAACTTGCTGTGAGCAAAGGTTCACTTCTAATACTTAAGACACTGAGATTTCAGAGTTTGTTATTTACAACTACCTGCGTTATCTTACTGAATACAATGACCCCAATCTCAAAGTTGTTTTTATCTTTGACGTATTCCCTTCAAATTCTTATCAACATGCATTCATTTGAACTGAAGCATAGTGGACAAACCATTTTTATTTATTTTTAAATGTATACTGAAGCATTTTCCATGTTCACCTATCATCTTCGTAACTGTCATCTGTGGGGCCCAGATAATATTTCACTAAACAAACTAAACCCATCCCCAGTTGTTGAACATTCAGGTGTTTCCAGTTATTCTGGCCTTTTAGGAAAAAGTCCCACTACTTTATTCTCTTAGGTGGAAGGGGCGCAGATCCCCTCATCTGACAGCTTTAGCATGGGTCAAGTCTACACAGAGGGCTCAGAAGAATGATGCTGGTGTCTACATCCCGTTCAGGGCTCCAGGAGCTGGAAGGGCCTCATCTTCAGCTCATCTGCAGCTACTTGTCAGGCACCAGCCCCTGACTTAGGCTCTCAGGCCATCTCACGGCCTCCCTTTGGAGTCATGTGGGACTGAGACCCACCCTTGTGCACCGTCTCCTCCTTCTCTCTGCTTCTTATCCCTGGGTTCTTGTCCAGCATTCCATTCCATCCAGCTCCATCTGGGAGAGCCCAGGGAACCCACCCCCATCCCTTGCCTTACCCAGACCCAAGCACACACTTGGATCTTGGCTTGCAGCCTGGACAAAGCAATCAAACAACTTCCCGAGCCTTTGTATGGGTCGGGGGCTTGGTAGGGAACAAAAGGCTGGCTTTAATTATTTTATCTTAGGAGAGTTTATCAAAGGGATGATGTAGAAGGTGTGATCATGGAGAGGCAAAACCACATGGGATCACCCAAATCCCGGAGACTAGTAATAAGAGGAAAAAAGAAAGAAAGTGAAGTCGCTCAGTCGTGTCCGACTTTTTGCGACCCCATGGATTGTAGCCTACCAGGCCCCTCCGTCCATGGGATTTTCCAGGCAAGAGTACTGGAGTGGGGTGCCATTGCCTTCTCCAATAAGGAGCATTTTAAGAAGCTGGAGCAAGGTTCTCACCCTTAGCCCTCTCTCACCTGATCATCTCCTCAAAGGGCACCTTGAGGATCTTCTCCTCGGGGAGCCTCCCATGCCCCCACTCCCTCCTCCACCACTGGCTCCTTGAGCGCAGACAGTATATAAGCTGACACTATAGCACCAGAAGACTTGCCTTCTAGCACCCAGCAGGTACCTGGGCAGCCCTTGGCACAAAGCAGCTGCTCAGTAAATACTTGTTCAATGAATGAATTGTCAAAGGATTGAATGAATAAAGAAAGAGGGGAGAGATACAGAGAAAAACCAGGCAATTAAACATTTACTTTTGATACTGCTTCCGCCAGTTTGTGTGCTTTTACAACACAATTGACTGTTAAAAGTGACCTTAAATTTGTCACTATCCCTTAAAATTAGAAATTAGTTTATTTTTTCTATTGGAAAACCAAATTTTGGCACCTTTCAAATGTGTTAAGCATGCTACTACCAGAATAAATATGTCTATTTAACAACCGGAGAAATGCAGTAAGACTTTTCAGGCAATTAAAGAGAACTTCTAACCCAACCCCTCACCAACAGATGGTCTTGTGAGTAGAATAAACACTGAGATTAGTCAATGAAATTTGCTCAACAAAGATGAAAAAAAAAACAAAACGTGTCTTTAAAATCCTTGTATACACAAACACATATCTTTTACTTAGCCTAAAAAGAAGTAGTCCTCTATGAAATAATTGGATGACTGTATATCTTTAGCAGTTTTGAAAATCCACCTTGGGAACCAAAGGCCCTCGTGATTTTTGTCTGTGAAACATTTGTTTGCAAGAGTAATTTTATTATCTGTTTTACATTTACTAAAGAAAAAACTAATAAGACTTTTATTACTCTAAAATGTTATAAAGCACCATTAACCGGCATTGGGCAAGAAAATATACCTCCTAAAATTATATAGCAAGATACACTGCAAAGATGGAAACGGGGAGCAAACACCAGAAAAGGGGTGATTTCTATAATAAGCCCTCCAAGGGGAGCTACCTTTGGGGTGTGGAAATTTGTATTCAATCCATACCTATCAGGTCTGTTAGATTTAAGACACAGAATTTAATCAGATATGGTCTCTAGTTTCAGTTGTGTCTGACTCTTTGCAACCCTATGGACTGTAGCCCTACCAAGCTCCTCTGTCCATGGGATTCTCCAGGCAAGAATACTGGAGTGGGTTGCCGTGCCCTCCTCCGAGGATCTTCCCCACACAGGGATCGAACCCGTGTCTCTTATATCTCCTGGTTGGCAGGCAGGTTCTTTACCACTAGCGCCACCTGGGAAGCCCCAGTGAGGGCAACAGATCATCAAATATTTACCATGGAGCCCAGTTTGAACCCAAAGAGGCAAGCTGACACAGAAAAAAAACCCAAGTTTTGGAACCAAAATATGGGCTTCAAGATGGCAGTGTCCTTCCTCCCTGGGAGGCCTCTGTTTGTCTCCACAATAGGACTGTACGGTTACACGCTCTTATGCAGGTAGAAATGTTTGGGAAAACTATCAGTACATCTGAATGCTGATACAGTTTCAAAATATTATTCAACATCTCTTCCCTTCTGGATGGTTGCTTTGAGAGGCGGGGTCCAAACATTATCTTCTCTCCTGATGCCCAGATTGGCATCTGAAAGGCCCGTGATGGGTCAGAAGATCCAAAGTTATCCACCCATTGGAACTCTGAGAAGAAACAGCCTTAAAGAGAGTCACAGGTGAAAAATGACTACAGACACCGTAGGCCGAGGGGACCAGCCTATGCTTCCTCGGGGCCTCAGAGGAGACAGCGGGAGACATCAGAGGGGCATCGCTCATGCCTGAGTGAGGGCAAAAGAAGGCCTGGGCCCAACTAGGGGCTCCAGGGTGAGGTGGTGTGTGGGCTCCTTCCCACGAGCCCGGGCCGAGCACCTCAGGAGATCTGGGTGGGGGTGAGGCACCTCAGGAGACCGCTGCTTCCCCACCCAGCTCAGGCCAGAGGCCTGAACACCCAGAACAGGCCCGAGGCCGGTTCCCTGGAGTCAGCCATGGAGGTGGAAGGGGACACGTGAAAAGGCTGAGCGCTCTTTTATTGACAAGCTGGAATATTCTGTCTTCGGGTGGACTTAGGAACTCCCAGTGTACACAAAGTCATCACCTTTCCACAATCGAATTTGTGACTGAAAAATATGCCTGCAATACATGAAAATACATGAACACTACAGGGCTTTGCATTTGCAAATTGTCCGTGCCTCTTGATGAAGGTGAAAGAGGAGAGTGAAAAAGCTGGCTTAAAGCTCAACATTCAAAAAACTAAGATCATGGCATCCAGCCCCATCACTTCATGGCAAATAGACAGGGAAAAAAATGGAAACAATGACAGACCTTGTTTTCTTGGACTCCAAAATCACTGCAGACAGTGACTGCAGCTGTGAAATTAAAAGACACTTACTTCTTGGGAGAAAAGCGATGACAAACCTAGACAGTATATTAAAAAGCAGAGACATCATTTTGCCAACAAAGGTTTGTATAATCAAAGCTGTGGTTTTTCCAGTAGTCATGTGTAGATGTGAGAGTTGGATCATGAAGACTGAACACCAAAGAACTGATGCTTTTGAACTCTGGTGCTGGAGAAGACCCTTGAGAGTCCCTTGGACTGCAGGGACATCAAATCAGTCAATCCTAAAGGAAATCAGTCCTGAATATTCATTGGAAGGACTGATGCTGAAACTGAAGCTCCAATACTTTGGCTACATGTTAGAGCCGACTCATTGGAAAGGGCGCTGATTCTGGGAGAGATTGAAGGCAGGAGGAAAAGTGGTCAGCAGAGGGTGAGATGGTTGGATGGCATCACTGACTCAATGGATATGAGTTTGAGCAAGCTCTGGGAGAATATAAAGGACAGGGAAGCCTGGCGTGCTGCAGTCCATGGGGTCACAAAGAGTCAGACACGACTGAGCAAATCAGCGACAACAAATACAAATGCTTGATACTAGTTTGCTATTATTATTAATTGCTACAATCAAGCTATATTCATGTATTCCGTAAGTGAATAATGATTGTCTACCATGTGCTGGGCACCAGTGAACATATGAATATGCTAAAGGGAAGAAAGCAAACTCCTCACCCTCAAGGGGCTCCCCATCTGGTCTGGAGAGACAGACACGAGCAAACCCGTGGAGGGGGCACTGAGCACATCAGCTGGTGTAAGCGCAATGGAGGAAATAGGGCAGAGGTGCCAAGGATGGTCAGGGAGGGCCTCCCGGAGAGGGTGACGCCTGAGCCAAGCCCAGGAGGGGAGGGACCGCGCAGCTTTGAGAACCAGCAAGTGCTGAGACAAAGGTGCAGGCACAGGTGCCTACAAGGAGGGGTCCTGCACGTGGGTTTGAGAAACACAAGGAGGTAGGTGTGGCTGGAGCCAGAGACAGGAGTGGGTGGGAAGTGGGGCCAGGAGGCCACAGCTGTGAGAGAGGGAGAGAGGGCAGGCCCCCTGGGCCCCAGGCCACTCCCATTTTGACTGTATGTGAGGCTGGAGCCATTGGAGAGTTGGGGGGGGGTGTGGGACACCTCCCCAGAGGCTGGCCTTTCAGCAAAGGATGCAGGTGAGCAAAAGAGCGCAGAAAGGAGCCGTTCTTTGGAGCACAGTGAATTTTCTTCCTGATTATCATATTTGGTCTCTCCAACTTATTAGTTTAGAGGAAACAAAAGATCTGGCCTTCCATGGCTGTGGGGAACAAAGGGGCCACCATCATTTGTCTCTTTTGTAGCTCAAGACACACAAAAGAGCCTGAAAGATTTGCCCACGGTTATAAACTGGAATAATGGGGAGGAGAGGGCCGGAGGTCAGGCCCCATCCTTCAAGCCCTGCGGCACTCACCTGACAGGTGCCACCTCCAAAGGTGGGAGGGCCCTTCCAAGGGAAGCCAGCCCTCCGCACCCTGCCCAGGAGGGCTTGCGGGGGCAGCAGCCTGAGACAGAGTCCTCTCCTCCCCTCAAGACAGCGAACGAGAGCCGCGAACCTCAGGAGGGTGAGAAATAACCAGCAAACCGCGGGGAAGGCTTTATGGACCGCGGAAGGATGCTAAGTATCGGTAATGCAGCCGGGAAGGCGCGGCATAAACGGTGATGGAAAGAAGCCTGTCACCGTGACTCAGGCTGTGCAAGGCCGGCGGGGAGCCCTCGCCGCCACTGCCCGCCGCCCGCCCGCCGCCAGTGACGGAGCGCATCGCTCCCCGCCCCGCCTGGGACTCGGCCGGGACACCCCTCAGAACCAGGGAACGGCATCAGCAACCGCTCAGAGCAGGAAAACACAGGGCCCGGGACACCTCGAAAACGGTGGCTTGCTGATGGCTCTCTCCTCTGTCCTAATGAAAACAATTACATGCGGGGAATAGACGATGGGGTTGGGAGGGTCCTTCCCGCACGGTCTGCCTCCCCCAAGGCTAAGCACCGCTAAGGAGCATCGGCTAGTTTATACATCACAGGGAAATGCAAGGCTTTTCCTTCCCTTTTTATTTTGTTCCCTTTTGTAAATTGCTTTGTGCCCACCACCCCCAGCCCGCCCGGCGCCTTGATTCTTCACCCACCAGCCTGTTTTTGCACAGACCCCTCGCCTGACCCTTATTTTCTCTCTCTTCACGTCTCTGCCCTCAGCCAACTAATTTATTGATTGGCTTTTACCTAAGGCCAAATGAAGTTCTCCTTTATTGAGACAATTTCTCAAAGTCTGTGACTTGCAGACGACGACTTCACCTCACGTTCTCTTTAATTAAAGGAGAGCGGCTGATCAAGCTGGTCCACTGGCCGCATGCATCTTAATTTCTTCTCACCCTGCCGGCTGCCTGGTGCCGGTACTTCTCAAACCTTTGAGACACAGAGTCCGTTCACTCAGCTATTCACTCGGGAGGTACTTGCATGAAGAGGTAGGGCACCGGTTGCCCTGAAGAGTCTGTGGAGTTTAGACATGGACGGGCTGTGAGTTGAGTCATACTTCTCTGTTGAGTTGGACAAAATAAAATTTTAAAAATCATGTTACTTTGTTGAGAATCAGGTTTACCTAAAGGCTCCTTCTGTTTGAAAGATCCAGGCAATCTCATAAAATTGGCATGTACTGAATTTTTCACCAAACCCTACAGCTCACCACTTCTTCTTTGTCTCTGCTGTCGCAGCTACAAATAAGCGGTCCAAAAACCCTTTCTGTAGTTCTGCTTGCTCAGTTCAGACTTCCAAACCTCTTTTTTAAGATGAGTCTCAAAAGTAGGTTGGACTACACGTTTAAATCCCTTTATTTCACTAAACACCGTTGTAGGAAAACATGAGTCCTGGATTAGTATATGACTTCTACCTCCTCTTTTATTAATGGGAAGATTCCAACCACAAAAGAACATAAGTTCTATTTTCCTTTGCGAGATCACCAGCTTAAGAAGGAGGCAAGGCATTCTACCTCAAACCATACCAGTGCAGGCTAACATGTGACACCTGATTTGTTTTAAATTATTTAAATAGCTAACACATTCACAAAGATTGAACACCTTTTAATGTGGAAAGGTAATTAGGGAAACTGCTCCTCGGAAGACAAGCTGTGGCAAACCCAGACAGCATATTGAAAAGCAGAGGCATCACTTTGCCAACCAAGGTCCGTCTAGTCAGCTATGGTTTCTCCAGTGGTCACATAGGGACGTGAGAGCTGGACCATGCAGAAGGCTGAGCACCGAAGAATTGATGCTTTTGAACTGTGGTGCTGGAGAAGACTCCTGAGAGTCCCTTGGACTGCAAGGAGATCCAACCAGTCCATCCTAAAGGAAATCAACCCTGAATATTCATTGGAAGGATTGATGCTAAAGCTGAAGCTCCAATACTTTGGCCACCTGATTCGAAGAACTGACTCATTGGAAAAGACCCTGATGCTGGGAAAGATTGAGGGCAGGAGGAGAAGGGGACGACAGAGGATGAGATGGTTGGATGGCATCACCACCGACTTAATGGACATGAATTTGAGCAAACTCTGGGAGACAGTGGAGGAGAGAGGAGCCTGGCATGCTGCAGTCCATAGGGTCAAAAAGAGTCAGACATGACTTAGGGATTGAACAGCAGCAACAACAAAAATAAGTGAAAAATAGCATCTCCATTTTTATCTGCCCTTCTCTTATTTTGAGAGAAGATAAGCATCTTTTCATATGTTTAAGAAAAATTTGTGTTTCTTTCTCTATTTGTTCATATCGCTTGCCTATTTGTCAACTGAGATTTTAGTTTGGGTGTTTTTTCCTTACCAGTTTTTGGGAGCTCTTTGTCGTCTACATGGCATGAATTACAGTTTATCTGTCCAGCTTTCTTTGTCTGTTGGCTTTACTCTGTAAGTGTTTTGTTTGCTTTCTCTTTAGTGTATGGTGTGGCTGTGGTTGTCTTGCCGTAGAAGACTTTCACTATTGTGCTGTCAAATTTATCAGTGTTTTCTTGCTTTTGTCATGGTTAGAAAAGACTTGTCCACTCCAAGATTAAAAAGGAATTCTCATTTCTCTTGCAGTAAACTTACAGTTTTCTATTTTGTATATAAATCTTCAATTCATTTAGAATTTATCCTGATGGACAGTGTGAAGTTTAGATTATTATTTATTTTTCCAGATGACTACTCTCCCATCTCATCTGGTGAAAGCATCTTTGCTGTGTCATCCAGAAAAGAAGACAACAGAAAATCAGTCATTACAGTCAGCAGTTTTATTTTCATCCCTAGATTCACACGGAGACTTGAGAATATGTTCTTGATAGTTCCCTTAACTGTTTCCCTATACCTCTGCTACATGTTCGAACATCATGAATTCCTAATCACTGTGTTTGTCAAATCCATCCTTCCAATCACCCAACCAGTTTTGTCTTTTGTCTTTTAAGTTATTTTTAAATTTTTATTTATTTGGCTGTGTTGGGTCTTCATTGCTGGAGAGGGCTTTTCTCTACCTGTGGCCAGCGAGGGCTACTCTCTAGTTGCCATGGCTTCTCGTTGCAGAGCACTCGCTCAAGAGCACAACCTCAGAAGTGTGGTGCAAAGGCTTAGTTGCTCTGCGGCATGTAGGATCTTCCCTGATCAAGGAGCAAACCTGTGTCTCCTGCATTGGCAGGCAGGTTCTTAACCACTGAGCCACCAGGGAAGCCCTGTCTCTTGTCTTTTTAATTAAACTTCTTACTGGAGTGTGACATCATGCAGAAAAGCACACGGGTCATAAATAGCTTTATGAAGTTTGACAAGGTGGCACACTCAGGTAACCATCTGGTTCAAGATCTAGACCATCACAGCATCCCAGAGTCCCTTCAGATCCTTTCCAGTGTCTGCCCCCCAAGGATGACTGCATCACAGCATCCCAGAGCCCCTTCAGATCCTTTCCAGTGTCTGCCCCCCAAGGATGACTGCATCCCAGCATCCCAGAGCCCCTTCAGATCCCCCCAGTATCTACCCCCAAGGATGACTGCATCCCAGCATCCCAGAGCCCCTTCAGATCCCCCCCAGTGTCTGCCTGCCAAGGATGACCGCATCACAGCCTCCCAGAGCCCCTTCGGATCCCCCTGTGTCTGCCCCCCAAGGATGACTGCATCCCAGAGCCCCTTCGGATCCCCCCCCAGTGTCTGCTCCCCAAGGCTGACTGCTCGTGAGTTCAATCACTGCAGGACAGTTTGCTTGATCGAGACTATATCACCTGGATATGCTGCATGTGCTCTTTTCCATCTGACTTCTTTCCCTGACATTGTGCTGATGAGGTTCAACCACCTTTTTCATGTTGCAACTCTTTCTTGTTCTCCTTGCTGGATAGTATTCTATTGTGTGACTGTAAGACCATGCACTTATCTATTCTAATGCTGACATTTGGATTGTTTCCAGTTTGGGGCAATGATGAATACAGATGCTGTCAACATTCTTGTCGTGTCTTTTGATGCACCTGTGTGCCCTTTTCTATCAGGTAAATACCTCGGAGTGGGACTCCTGGGTCCTAGATTATACATGTATTTGGCTCCAGTCTCTACAGCTATACAGTTTTTAAGTGTTTTTAAATTCAATTTAACAAAAAGTGTAAGCAGTTCATTTCTTGGGTCTCTGCTGTGTCCGGATACTTTACGTAAATGATCTCTCGAAACTCCCCGAGACCCTCAGATGCCAGTACTATTATTGCCCCATTTTGCAGCTGAGGAAACTGAGGAGCACATGTTGTCTCCATTAAGAAGTTTCACTGATGAATCTGTAAAATGCCGAAGCTATCATATTTAGTAAAACTACTATCATACTCCTTGGAAGGAAAGTTATGACCAACCTAGATAGTATATTAAAAAGCAGAGACATTACTTTGCCAACAAAGGTCCGTCTAGTCAAGGCTATGGTTTTTCCCGTGGTCATGTATGGATGTGAGAGTTGGACTGTGAAGAAAGCTGATCGCCGAAGAATTGATGCTTTTGAACTGTGGTGTTGGAGAAGACTCTTGAGAGTCCCTTGGAGTGCAAGGAGATCTAACCAGTCCATTCTAAAGGAGATCAATCCTGGGTGTTCATTGGAAGGACTGATGCTAAAGCTGAAACTGCAATACTTTGGCCACCTCATGCGACGAGTTGACTCACTGGAAAAGACTCTGATGCTGGGAAAGGTTGGGGGCGGGAGGAGAAGGGGACGACAGAGAATGAGATGGCTGGATGGCATCACCGACTCTGTGGACATGAGTTTGAGTGAACTCCGGGAGTTGGTGATGGACAGGGAGGCCTGGCGTGCTGTGATTCATGGGGTCGCAAGGAGTTGGACATGACTGAGCAACTGAACTGAACTGAACTGAATACAGGGAGGCCTGGTGTGCTATGATTCATGGGGTCGCAAAGAGTCATATACAACTGAGCGACTGAACTGAACTATCTTTCAACAATTTGAGTTTCATTTTTAAGAGTTTTTAGAACAGGGATGGGCTTATGAATACAAAAGAGATTGCTGAGCATTTAAGACAGTGAGTGATGTAATTCAAGACAAAATATGCTTTTAAGTTATTTATATTTGGGGCTTCCCTCGTAGCTCAGTTGGCAAAGAATCCTCCTGCAATGCACGAGACCCTGGTTTGGTTCCTGGGTTGGGAAGATCCACTGGAGAAGGGATAGGCTACCTACTCCAGTATTCTTGGGCTTCCTAAGTGGCTCAGCTGGTGAAGAATCCCTCTGCAGTCTGGGAGACCTGGGTTCAATCCCTGGGTTGGGAAGATCTCCTGGAGAAGGGAAAGGCTACCCACTCCAGTATTTATATTTATAGTCACTATGTCTACAAGTGGTTGAGTTAGAAGTATCAAAAAGATAAGTGGTCATGAGTATCCATTGATTAATTCATATTTTTCAACAATGTCACTAAGCCTCTTCAAGTGTTAGAACTGGAACAAACCTATGGTAAAGCGGTAAAGTAAAATGTGGTGAAAGATTTTAAATGCCCTGGACACTGGAAGCTAAGTTTCTATGGGTTCCACTGAAACCAAAGCAATCTGACGTGTACTGTCAAACACCATGCACAAAGAGCTATTAGAATAAAGGAGGGATTGGGGAAAGACTTCCCTGGAATGGGATATTTGAGCTGGGCTTTAAAGGATAAATAGGAGTCTCTAGATGGATAATCAGAGGAAAGAGCTCATTAAAAAAGGTACATGTTGTATAATTAGGAAATATAATTCATGTGTGATTCAAGGGATATGAAGGGGTGAAGAATGAAGTGACAGGGAGTGACACACAGATATTGATCAGATCAGAGATAACCCTTGAATGCCACACCAAGGATTTAGATTGCATTCTGTATGTACTTGGGGGTAAATCATCCAGTGATGATTCTAATAGATTGTACAGAATTGTGCATTTTATACATTGCTGTCAATTTAAAACATTGAATTGACATTTTTAATAACAAAATACTATTTAGGACATTGAGGAGTCCTCACTGGAATTTCTAGTTTCCAGCTTTATGCCAGGTGGAGGGCGGTGGGAAGTGCTTTATGGAAGCACTCTCATTCAATCAGATAAGGGCAGGTCAGTTGATCAAAACAGTGCAAGCAGGGAACCAGAAAAAATTTCTAAGTATTTTAAACTCTACATTTAAGTTAAAACAGATTTATACATATTTGACAATATTATACATACAACACCTTTTTAAGTGTAATGTCAGCTGTACTTTTTACATAGATCACAGTTAATACACTGTCATACTTTTTTATTTTGAAATACTTTATAATGGAACAAGAACTAAAAGATATTCTCAAATAATCTTTTTGAACAATATTTTTTTAATTTATTTTATTGGAGGCAAATTCAGTTCAGTTCAGTTCAGTTCAGTCGCTCAGTCGTGTCCGACTCTCCGCGACCCCATGAATCACAGCACGCCAGGCCTCCCTGTCCATCACCAACTCCCGGAGTACACTCAAACTCATGTCCACAGAGTCGGTGATGCCATCCAGCCATCTCATTCTCCGTCGTCCTCTTCTCCTCCCACCCCCAACCTTTCCCAGCATCAGAGTCTTTTCCAGTGAGTCAACTCGTCGCATGAGGTGGCCAAAGTATTGCAGTTTCAGCTTTAGCATCAGTCCCTCCAATGAACATCCAGGATTGATCTCCTTTAGAATGGACTAGTTGCATCTCCTTGCAGTATAAGGGACTCTCAAGAGTCTTCTCCAACACCACAGTTCAAAAGCATCAATTCTTCGGCGATCAGCCTTCTTCACAGTCCAACTCTCACATCCATACATGACCACGGGAAAAACCATTGCCTTGACTAGACGGACCTTGGTTGGCAAAGTAATGTCTCTGCTTTTTAATATACTATCAAGGTTGGTCATAACTTTCCTTCCAAGGAGCAAGCGTCTTTTAATTTCATGACTGCAATCAGCATCTGCAGTGATTTTGGAGCCCAAAAAAACAAAGTCTGACACTGTTTCCACTGTTTTTCCATCTATTTCCCATGAAGTGATGGGACCAGATGCCATGATCTTTGTTTTCTGAATGTTGAGCTTCAAACCAACCTTTTCACTCTCCTCTTTCACTTTCATCAAGAGGCTTTTGAGTTCCTCTTCACTTTCTGCCATAAGGGTAGTGTCATCTGCATATCTGAGGTTATTGATATTTCTCCCGGCAATCTTGATTCCAGCTTGTGCTTCTTCCAGCCCAGCGTTCCTCATGATGTACTCTGCATATAAGTTAAATAAGCAAGGTGACAATATACAACCTTGACGTACACCTTTCCCTATTTGGAACCAGTCTGTTGTTCCATGTCCAGTTCTAACTGTTGCTTCCTGACCTGCATACAGGTTTCTCAAGAGGCAGGTCAGGTGGTCTGGGATTCCCATCTCTTTCAGAATGTTCCACAGTTTATTGTGATCCACACAGTCAAAGGCTTTGGCATAGTCAATGAAGCAGAAATAGATGTTTTTCTGAAAATCTCTTGCTTTCTCCATGATCCAGCGGATGTTGGCAATTTGATCTCTGGTGCCTCTGCCTTTTCTAAAACCTGCTTGAACATCTGGGAGTTCACGGTTTACATACTGCTGAAGCCTGGCTTGGAGAATTTTGAGCATGACTTTGCTAGCGTGTGAGATGAGGGCAATTGTGCGGTAGTTTGAGCATTCTTTGGCATTGCCTTTCTTTGGGATTGGAATGAAGACTGACCTCTTCCAGTCCTGTGGCCACTGCTGAGTTTTCCAAATCTGCTGGCATATTGAGTGCAGGAGGCAAATTACCTTACATTAATATATTGGTTGGTTTTGCCATACATTGACATGAATCCGCCATGGGTGTACATGTGTTCCCTTTCTTGAACCCCCTTCCCACCTCCCTCTTCCCCATATCCTCCCTCCAGGTCATCCCCGTGCACCAGCCCCAAGCATCCTGTATCATGCGTCGAACCTGGACTAGTGATTCATTTCACATATGATAATATACATGCTACAATGCCGTTCTCCCCAATCATCCCACCTTCACCCTCTCCCACAGAGTCCCAAAGACATATATACCTATGTCTCTTTTGCAGTCTCGTATTTTTCGTTTTCAATTATTGATTCTTTGATCATTAACTTGAAAGTGAAAGTGTTAGTTGCCAAGAGGTGTCCGACTCTTCGTCAGATACTACTCCATGGACTACATATATGTCGCCCACGAGGTTCCTCAGTCTGTGGGATTCTCCAGGCGAGAATACTGGAGTGGGCAGCCATTCTGTTCTCCAGGGGATCTTCCTGACCCAGGGATCAAGTGCAGATCACTTGCACTGCAGGCAGATTCTTTACCATCTGAGCCACCAGGGATAAGACAGCCATTGTCTTGATCACTCCTAATTCTATAGCAACTTTTCAGTGACTTCTCTATGTTGAATCTTTTCAATGGCATTCAACTCATAGTTTACAGGCATGTATTTTTCTCCAGTCCCACATTTCATCAGTTCATTTGACATTCAATTAAATTACGTGGTTACAGTAAGAAGTGTGCTCTTTTGTGCTCAGTCACGTCAAACTCTTTGCGACCCCATGGACTGTAACCCATCAGGTTCCTCTGTCCATGGGATTCTCAGGCAAGTACTGGAGTGGGTACCCATTCCTCAATTTATTTAACTAGTCATATACTGATAAGCATTTAGAGTGTTTCAAATTATGGTCTGGTGGAAATCATTTTTTAAAAAGTCTCTGTTACACAAATATGTTTATAGAAAATTTTTCAAAAGTAAAATTGCTGGAATTATACATTTAAAATCTAATTAGTGCTGCCAGATTTCCCACAAAAAAAGCGATGCCATAGAACATATACCCAAATTGATACTGCCTGTTTCATTCTTCTCATCACTTAGTATTAGCAATCTTTAATCTTACAGGTAAAAATCGGTATCATGTGATTGTTTTATTATTATATGACTTTATGAGCTTGTTTCAGCATGAAAAAAATTTAAGTTTAGTGCAACAGTCCATCCAGTGAATGGAATTCATTTTATTTCACTGTTTGTATTTTTGTTTCTAGTCTTGTGCTATTACAAGTAATAGTATAGTGTTGCTGTATGTATACTGTTGTTCCATCGCTAAATAGTGTCCAACTCTGTGACCCCATGGACTACAGCATGCCAGGCTTCCCTGTCCATCACCAGCTCCCAGAGTTTGCCCAGATTCACGTCCATTGAGTCAGTGATACCACAGCATAGTAAACATTGTTATTTATAAATTTTGACCATATCTCTAATAGTTTCTAGCATGAATTTTTAAATTGGCTTATTTGATTAAAAAGTATGAACATTTTAAAGGCTCTTGATGCATACGAACAAATTGCTTCCCAGAAATATTGAATTATTCTACACACCCAGCTTCAGTAGATGAGAATGACTGTCTTACTTGTCTGAGCATAATCATCCTTGGAATCTTTGGAAGTGTTATTGCATTATTTGATTGTTAGCAGCACAAAACATTTTATGCTTATTCTCCATTTGTATTTTTCTTTCATCAGGTTCTTACCCTTCACCTATTATTCTACTGTGTTGAGTACTTTTCTTATTGGGTCATAAGGACTATTTCAATATTAATTGTTTTAACATTTGGTCTCTTTTTATTTTATATCTTTAATGGGAAATCTCCCATAAATATACAAGATCTAAACATGAAAAACATTGAAAAGTCTTTTAATGAGAGACATTAAAGAATAACCAAATGGAGAGAAAGCATATGACTATAGATAAGACTTCTTTTTTAACTATCATTAAAATGTGCGTTTTTATTACACATTTTTGCTATGAAAATATAAAAACATGTTTCTATTGGGTTTATTATCTTTTTAAAAGAACTTATAGGAGTTTTTCCTATTTTCTTGACACATATCATTATCTTTTTCACAGGTATCTCTCAGTTTGTTGGCTATTTCACTTTTTTAAGTGTTTTTTATTAAGAAAAAAAAGAAAAGGAAGCCTTTCATTTTCATTTGGCCAAATTTAGCCATTTTTGTGTTGTGATTAGCTTGTTTGGGTTTTGTTTAAGAAGTCTGTCATGGCTCAAGATCAGAATGATATTCACCTGTATTTTAGAAGTTTCACTTATGACAGTTAAGACTTTAATTCTTTTGGAGTTTATAGAGACCCATTTGATGTTTCATGTAGATAAACAACTTCTTAGCTTCATTTTTTGAGTTGTCTCTTTTTCCCCATGAGGCCTCATGGCACCTCTGCTGTATTTCAAAGTCCCACATCTGTTCTTGGTCTCTCTGTTCGCTTCCACTCACAGTTTGCCTTTCCCTGCACCGATGCCACTATCTTAAGACTTAAGATCTGTTAGGGTGAGTGTACCTTGCTCTCTCTTCTCTTCTGAAAAATCCTAACTACTAATACTCCTGGTGTTCTTGCTAGTCCACATAAATAGAATACGTTTCTCAAGTTTCGTAGAAAACACGAAAGAGTGTTGTGCTGATTGGGGGGGTGGGTGAAAATTCTATTCCCAAATGTAAATTTTCTCTCAGTTTATTTAGATCTTCTAAATGTGTCTCATTGAAGAATTTCATAATTTTAAGATTTCATCTTGTGTCTTTTTATGGGTTTAATTGTAGGTATTGTATAGTATTGTCTTGCTATTACAATGATGACCTTCTTAATATTACATTTTCTAATTTTATTGCTGGTATATAGAAATACCACTGACATTTGTCTTTTGATTTCATATTTCAATCGCCTTGCTAAAGTCACCTTTAATTCTAAAAACGTGTAGATTATTTTGGATGTTCTATGTACTCAGTAATGTTATCTATAAATAACGAAAGTCATATATTTCTTCCTTTCCAGCCATAATGCCTTTATTTTTCATGTCTTTATTATTCTTTGACAGGAACCTCCAGAAAAGTATTGAATAGCAGTGGCATTAGTGGGCAGCCTTGTCTTATTCCTACAAATCAATATGACAAAAACAAACAAACTATTTGAAAAATGGAAAAGCCATAAGCCCATAAATTCACAGAGGAGGGAAAAGATACAACCTATAAATACACAACGAATTATTCAATTTTGTTAGTACTGAGGAAGTGCAAGCCAAGACACATAAAATCCTGTTTTATTCCCATTCGACTGGCAAAAATTAAGAAGCCTGACATCCCACATGTTGGACACGATGTGGAACCGGTGGGATCCCTTAGGCCTTGCTGGTAGGACCCAGGAGTTGTTGGGGATAGGGGCCCAGCACACAGGAAGTGTAAGCTTATGTTATTGTTTGACAGTTTGGATTAGATGGTGGGCATGGATGCTGACTGCAATCATCAAATAAGTAAACAGAAGGGCAAATAAGAGGGGCTAATTGTGAGCGTGTTCCTTAAACTAAGGCTTAAATTAATCCTATTCTATGCATCACAAGTCCAAACAATAAAAAAGGAAGTGAAACATGAAAAAGGAAAGTGAGACTCCCTCAGAATCCCGTTACTGAGAGACTTCGTTACTTGCTGTGGGCACTTTCCGAACATTCTCTGTCTGCTTTTTTAATATTTGCTTTATTTGTTCCTCTTGCTGCCTCAAGTCTTAGTTGTGGCACCTGGGCTTAGTTACTCCGTGGTCTGTGGGATCTTAGTTCCGAGACCAGCAATCAAACCTGCATCACCTGTGCTGCAAGGCAGATTCCTAACCTTTGGACCACCAGGGAGGTCCCTTCCAGTCCATTTTTATGCACATTTGTAGGTAGGTTAGACTGGCAGAGGAGAGAGACACAAGCAATACAGCTGAAACAAAATTGGGGTCACGCTGTATACACTGCTTTAAAAGTGTATAGGCATATTTATTTACAGGTTTAAAAAATTGCTATTGTCTTTTGTGACTTAGTCTAATGCTTTTCTGCTCAGAAAAGTTTTGAAAGAAGAGCCCATAAAAAATTGCACAAGTAAATGAAAAGGCAATTAAAGAAAAAAAATACATTTGACTCAAATATTTCCTTTGCAGATAATTGAGAAATGCTGCTACTGACAGAGGGGGTGGGGGAAATAGAAGGTTCTAGTAGGGAAGTTGGTTTGGGTGAGAGATGATATATATAACAATAGAGGTTTTGAGTAGAAGGTAAACATCCAAGTTGGCTATTTAGTTGAAAATTCAAACTACAGGTCTGGATATGAAAATAACAGATGTCAATTTGGGGGAGTTCAGAGTAAGGAAAGTGAAAGTATCCTTGTCGTGTCCTGCTCTTTGCAACCGCATGAACTGTAGCCCACCGGGCTCGTCTGTCCATGGGATTCTCCAGGCGGGGACACTGGAGTGGGTTGCCATTTCCTACTCCAGAGGATCTTCCCGACCCAAGGATCGAACCCGAGTCTCTGATGTCTCCTGCATTTGCAGACGGGTTCTTTTACCACCAGGCCACCTGGGAAGCCCCTCTTTGAAGAGACTGTTGATGCTGAAAGAGCACTCTTATGATGGGATAAATAAGCAGAGACTTCGTGAACATCCACTCTTTGAGAAAGAAAAGAAAGTGCAAGGGCCCCAGAAAAGAAGAGACCAGAGAAATGAGAGACCGGGACAGTGCTGACAGAAGGGAAAGCAAGATTTTGAGGGTCGGTAGGGTCCAATGCAGCAGCAGAAATGGAGGAAGATGGGAAAGCATTGTTGGCAGGGTCTGTAGAGTAGAAGTCCCATTGAAGGGAGCCAGGGGTCGAAGAAGCAGAAATGAGCCAGGAGTTTCCTGAGTGCTGCAGCTCTGTTCCTTGAGCCGCTGTGGGTAAACCAGTTAATCTCCCAGCTCCGGGGGTGTAGGTTCCCATCCCTTCCAAAGAAGGACTTTCAGAGGTTAAAGCCACGCCCTTCGCAGTTAAGTACAGGATTCTGACCAAGCCCTCTCCTCTCTGCCATGTTCCCTTCCATCCTACCAGCCTCAGGAAGCTCCAGCACAGACTTCTATTTCCCCAGGGCTGAGTGCAGGCCTGGCACTAGTAGGGGCTTTTCACTGTGTACTGGGTGAATGGAAGAATGAAGATGTTTTAAGAAAAGTTCTCAGAGGCTCCTGGTTGTACCCTGGGGAACGGTGTGTCTTTCTTCGGCACGTACTAGTATACTGTCAGAGCTTAAATACCAGGATACTCTGGCTCTGCTTAGAAAATAAATGAATGTATCTTGGCATTAAGGGAGCAAACCACTTGTGGCTAAATATTTTTTAATTTTAAATAAGTACCATGGGACTTTAGGGCTGAAGGATGAAGCCTCTTTAATTTGAATTAGCATCTTCCTATCTGTTCTTTTTCTCCTATATATGGTACAAAAATATTGGGTGCATATGTATTTACTAATGTTCCTGAAATGATTTGAGAATGGAAAGCCTTAAGTAATCACATTTGCTTTTTTCCAAAAGAAATAGAAAAAAATGTGATATCTATAGCCTAGATTACACAAGAGAGTTATGTTGCTTTCTTTTTTTAATCTATTTACTGACAGGAAGAAAAAAATAGCAATAAAGCGGGGGGAGGAAATCTGCTTTCTGACTAACACTTGATTTGGCTGACAGCACATAGAATCAGATAATTCCACAGGAAACTGACAAACTAGATAGTGGCTGGGATGAAGCCTTAGAGTTCCCTAAATATCCACCGATATTACTGTCTGATGCTTCATGTTCACAAACCATTAGATTCAACATGTATATTTATGGTTTGATAATCAGCTGTCATTAACAGATGAATAAACAACATAATGTTCACGTTTTGAAGGAATACACAAACGGGAAGCATACCACCAATAACACGCAAGCATTTACCTTCTTTCCCTCCATGAAAATTAAAAAGAAATGAATCTGTATCATTTTAATAGTTAAATCATATCTGATATTCTGTCTTATTTTAGTTGGCAGAGCTTCAGACAGATTTCTTCTTTTCACATGAAATTTACGATGTCAGCCTGTCTAATCAGTTAGGAAAAGTTGCATTAAATTTGCTAGATTAGAGACAATCAGTCCATGCCTGTGTCTACATCGACAGCCCACAACAGAGGCTGTGCCGATACAACAACTCAACAAGGTCTTTCAGGCTGACAGAATTTTTCAGTAGTTTTATCTGTATTTCTCACCAGCTTAGGCAAGTCACCTAACCTCTCTGTATCTCAAACTCTTCAACTATAATGCAGAAATAATTCTATCTGCATTAGCCACCCTGCAAGTTATGATGATGGACCTAGAAAAGACACATCAAGTAAACCTCCAGACACTAGTCTTACATAGATGCAGTGTGATGATGGTGGCAATTCATCCAGGTGTGGTAGGAGACTGGCACACCAGTACATCTGATCTGCAGTTGACTGACTGTGGATCTCCTACATAGCAGCCCTTTTACAACTCAGAGTATTTGTATACCCATGTTCAAAGTAGCATTCTTCACAACAGCAAAAACGCAGAAGCAACCCAAGTGTTCATTGATGAATACGTAAATCAGTAGAATGTGGTATGTACATGAAATATTATTCAGCCTTTAAAAGGAAGGAAATTCTGGCATGTCCTAAATGTGTGAATCTTGAGAACATTAAGCCTGTTACAAAAAGACCAATATTGTATATTTCCACTTATACAGGATACCTAGAGTGGTCAAATATATAGAAACAGGAAGTAGAAGTGTGGTTTCCAGGAAGTGGTGAAGGGAATGGGGAGCTGTTGTTTAAGGAGTATGAAATTGCTGTTTTTTTTAAGATGAAAAGAGTTCTGGAGATGGATGGTAGTGACATTTTCACACCAATGTAAATGTACTTAACACTACTGAGCTGTACACTCAAATGGTTAAGATAGTAAATTTTATACTACATACATTTTACCACAACTTAAAATTTTTTAAAAAATCAGGCAATTAACATATCCCCAAAAACCACCTCCACAGTAGTTTTCTAGGTCAAGATTGAGACCCCCGCATTCTCCTTTCTCCTGAGACCCCATGAAAATAATACTGAAAAAGTTTTGAAATGTAGGATCACACACCAGTAAAGAGAACTGAAGAGAGCCATCAGAAAATAAATGCATTTCTAGATGATGTAACGGTAATGTTATTGAAACCGAGCAGAGTGAGGCAGAAGCTGGTGGGCAAGACAGTTCAGTGGGAGCAGAAGCACCCAGAGCCCCGAACCTTGACAACTGCAGACCTCCGAGGAGGAGCAGAGAGACGCTGGGCTGAAAACATGCATTTGCGAAAGGTGTTCTATTCTTCTGTTCTGAAGGTGGCACAGTGGTAAAGAATCTGCCAGCCAGTGCATGAGACACAAGAGACTGGTTTGACCCCTGGGTAGGGAAGATCCCCTCGAGAAGGAAATGGCAACCCACTCCAATATTCCTGCCTGGAAAAGTCCACGGAGAGTCAAACACGACTGAGCAACTGAGCAGCCACGCACACACGCACACACACACACACTCTGTTCTGAATGGTCAAGTTCCCACACACACTCACACATCTGTTTCTCTGTAGACCCATCAGGGGTTGGCCAGGTATTACTACTTGAGTGGAAGGAAATGGAGAGATTTTCTCTATGTCAATTTACTTAATAAAAATCTAAAGTGACCTGTATGCCGGTCAAGAAGCAACAATTAGAACTGGACATGGAACAATGGACTGGTTCCAAATTGGGAAAGGAGTACATCAAGGCTGTATATTGTCACCCTGCTTATTTAACTTACGTTCAGAGTACATCATGAGAAATGCCAGGCTGGATGAAGCCCAAGCTGGAATCAAGATTGCTGGGAGAAATAGCAATAACCTCAGATATGCAGATGACACCACTCTATGGCAGAAAGCGAAAAAGAACTAAAGAGCCTCTTGATGAATGTGAAAGAGGAGAGTGAAAATTCTGGCTTAAAACTCAAAATTCAGAAAACGAACATCATGGCATCTGGTCCCATCACTTCATGGAAAATAGATGAGGAGACAATGGAAACAGTGATAGACTTTTTCTTGGGCTCCAAAATCACTGAAGATGGTGACTGCAGTCGTGAAATTAAAAGATGCTTGCTCCTTGGAAGAAAAGCTATGACCAACCTAGACAGCATATTAAAAACAGAGACACTACTTTGCCGACGAATGTCTGTATAATCAAAGCTATGGTTTTTCCCAATGGTCATGAATGGATGTGAGATTTGGACCATAAAGAAGGCTGAGCACCGAAGAATTGATGCTTTTGAACTGTGGTGATGGAGGAGACTCTTGAGAGTCCCTTGGACAGCACGGAGAGCAAACCAGTCAATCCTAAAGGAAATCAGTCCTGATTATTCATTGGAAGCACTGATGCTGAAGCTCCAATACTTTGGCCAACTGATGCGAAGAGCTGACTCGTTAGAAAAGACCCTGGTGCTGGGAAAGATTGAGGGCAGGAGGAGAAGGGGACGACAGAGGATGAGATGGTTGGATGGCATCACCGACTCGATGGACAAGCGGTTAAGCAAGCTCCAGGAGATGGTGAAGGACAGGGAAGCCTGGCGCGCTGCAGTCCACGGGGTCGGACACGACTGAGCAGCTGAACAACAGAAGAGTGAACAAGGGCAGCTGGTGAGTGTGCTCTTAGCCCAGAACAAAGCACCAGCCTGCCAGGTGCGCAGCCCCGTCATGGAGGCTGACTCAGGTCTCTGCACCATAGAGAATGCTCACCTTCAGGTCAGCAAGCCCCAAGCACAGCCTCAGGCCCCCAAGCAGGCATTTTTATCCCCTCTGTTTCAAACGCACCAGACTTTTGAGGAGTATCTGCAACACAAAAGAGAAAAATAAATACACAACATTAGCAAAAAATAACTCTGCAAGAAACAGAAATAACTGAAGAAACAGAAAAGGGATTTTTTTTGAACTCTAATATCCTCGAAGAGATTTGAGATATACTGCATCATTAAAATAAGAACAAGATGCTGTAAAAAAGGAAAAGAGAACCAAAGCTGAAATATATATACACATGTGCCAAGTCACTTCAGTCGTGTCTGACTCTTTGCAACCTCATGGACTGTAGCCCGCCAGGCTCCTCTGTCCATGGAATTCTCCAGGCAAGAATAATGGAGTGGGTTACCATTTCCTCCTCCAGGGGACCTTCCCAACTCAGGGATTCAACCCGAGTCGCCCACATTGCAGGCAGATTCTTTACCATCTGAGCCACCAGGGAAGCTTATACATATATATAATAGACCTGAAATAAAATAATAAATTAAAAAGAAAAGGATTAGGGGCTTCCTTGAGGGTCCAATGGTTGGGACTCTGCCCTTCCAATGCAGGGGGCAGGGGTTCAATCCCTAGTTGGGGAACTAAGATCCCACGTGTCACACTGAGCAGTCAAAAAAGAAAAAAATACAAGAGTTGGAAAATGATGTCGAGGAAATCTGAAAACAAAGCTGAAAAGTGGACAAAGAGATAGGGAATTTAGCAGAAAAGTTAATAAATATGATGGATGAATCTAATAAGCCCAACATTCATTTTGAAGCATTCCGAAAAGAAAGAATAGAAGAGACAGGAGAAAACTATTGAAGAAATAATGGGGGAAAAGTTCCCAGGGTAAAAGGAAAAGTGAGACTTCAAATTAAAAGTGTGACAGTAGAAAGGCCACCTCTAAACGCAGGAAGCAGACATCTTCTGCCGCTGACCCCAAAACAATTTCCCTCTTTCTTTGCTGCTGACAGTGCTCCAATTCGGGGCCGAGGCAGCGGGCAGACAACCTGTGACATCAGGAAATGTACACCCCTTCCAGCCCCAGGGGATGGATTTTCATTGGTCTTGGCGTGCATGCACAGTCCCTCAGTCATGTCCGACTCTTTGCATCCCCATGGACTATAGCCTGCTGGGCTCCTCTGTCCATGGGACTTTTCCAGGCAAGAATACTGGAGTGGGTTGCCATTTTCACCTCCAGAGGATCTTACCAACCCAGGGATTGAACCTGCATCTACTGTGACTCCTGCTTTGGCAGGCAGATTCTTTACCACTGAGTCAACTAGGAAGCCCATAATTGGTCTTAACCAACTATAATAAATTACATTGTCTTTCACCAACGAGTGTTGTCCAGTCTGTTCAGGCTATAACAAAATAACACCGACTGGGTGTCTTACAAGCAACAAGCACCTGTTTTGCACAGTTCGGAAGGCTGGAAGTCCGCATGGTTGGGCTGTGGTGAAGGCCTTCTTCCAGGTTGCAGACAGCTGATTGGTTGCTGTGTCTTCACATGGTGGATGGGGCTGTAGAGCTCTGTGGAGTCCCTTTTCTAAGGACACTAATCCCACTCATGAGGGCTTTATTCTCATGACCTAATCACCTCCCAAAGGCCTCATCTACTGATACTTTCTTGTTGTCGTTCAGTTGCTAAGTCTTGTCCAACTCTTTGTGATCCCATGGACTGCAGCATGCCAGGCCTCCCAGTCCTTCGTTGTCTCCTGGAGTTTGCTCAGATTCTTGTCTGTTAAGTCAGTGATGCCATCCAACCACCCCATCCTCTGTTGCCCCCTTCTCCTCCTGCCCTCAATCTTTCCCAACATCAGGGTCTTTTCCAATGAGTGCTCTTCATATCAGGTGGCCCAAGTATTGGAGCTTCAGTTTAATCAGCTCTTAATCATCTGGGGGGTTAGGGTTCAATATAAGAATCTGTGGGAACACAAACATTCAGATCGTAGCAGATGTCCATGGGTCAGTATCTCACTGTCCAGGGCCTGACCACCGTGTACTCTTTCTGTGACCGCTTCTTATGCTGCCGAGAAGTGCATCGGACACATCACACGCAGTTGGGTGTTACCCATTTTTGTTGACTGAATGAACAAATGAATCAATGGACCAAAAAGCGGCAGATGGGGAGTGGGCGGCACCCTAACTGCCCCGCGCACTTAAAGGTGCTTGCAGCGCCATGAGGGTGGGAAGACTGCGAAATGCTGCAAAATTTCCTAGTTCTCTTACCACCAAGAAACGTCGGTGATTTAAGGAAGGCTCGGTCTTGTCTGACTCTCTGCGACCCCGTGGACTATACAGTCCGTGGAACTCTCCAGGCCAGTATACTGGAGTGGGTAGCCTTTCCCTTCTCCAGAGGATCTTCCCAAGCCAGGGATGGAACCCAGGTCTCCCGCATTGCAGGCAGATTCTTTACCAGCTGAGCCACCAGGGAAGCCCAAGAATACTGGAGTGGGTAGCCTATCCCTTCTCCAGCGGATCTTCTCGACCCAGGAATAGAAACAGGGTCTCCTGCATTGTAGACAGATTCTTTACCAGCTGAGCCACAAGGGAAACCCTTAAGAAAGGGAGGAGCCCTCAATAATTACTAATATAGAGATGTCTGCCAGCCTGGCAGGAAGGGGGACTATAATTCAATTTAAGGAGAAGAAGAAAGTAACATTAAGTGCCTGTCTGGATTTGTCATCTCACTTAATACTACGAGATTGTGAAACAGTCTCTAAACTGTATTTTAATTAAATTAAAATATAGTTAGCTAATTCCCATTTAATTTACAGGAAAGTTGAGGCTTGTAGATGTGAAGCAACTTGCCCAAGGTCATAGTGAGTGACTGGCAGAGCTGGGCTTGGAACTCGTACCTGACTCCAAACTCGGCTACATCTCACCTAACACCCTGGTAAGTCCAGTTCTGATTCTACTCCACCATTATTTATTAAACAGTTTCCTAGGGGTACCCTGGGGATATCTTACAAAGATAACGCTGTTCTTTGAGAAGATGAATTTGAAACACTGAGGAGTTTTTGAAAGTGTTGTGGCTCCCAGACACGGCAGCCTGTAGGAAGTTGGTGAAGCTTGTTCTGCGGGGTCCCGAGATCTGGCTGGAGGTCCGGTGTCTTTGGAAGTGGGTCTGCTGGAAGTGGGAAGTGGAGACAACAGAGAACCCAGAGAGCAGGATGTTCACACCTTGGCACGAAGTTCCCAAGCATCATCAAAAAGAAGGACAGGAAGAGAAATGCCCTGTTTTTGCTGATGGTGATAGTTTCCTTGCCAAGATGGCAATTCCTCACCTTCTGGTCCCTGGCACGGGAGTCCAAAGTTCCCGGGCAACAGTTAAGCTGCTAGTCCAGTAAGACCCTTGCTGTGCCCCCCAGCAATTGTGGGTTCCCTTTGAGAGCAATAAAAAACTTTCTTTTATAAACTTCTTGCTTGAGAGTAGCTGTAGATTTCCAGAACAATTGTGAAGCTAATAGAGTTCCTGTATACCCACACGCAGTCTCCCCCTTTGTCAGCACCTTTCATTAGTATGGCGCCCTTGCCACAATTAATAAATCAGCATTCCGCCATTATTATCAACTAAATAATAATACATTCATTTAATAAAGGATAATCAAATTAAAATATAGTTTACTGAATTATAATAAATAATTATTCAGATTTCTTTAGTTTTTCCCTAATGTCCTTCTCCTGTTCTAGGATCCTATCCAGGATGCTACAGTTTGTCATCCTGTCTCCCTCCGAGCTGTGACAGTTCCTTAGACTTTCCTTGTTTGGGATGACCTTGGCAGCTCTGAGGCCAAGGGTTTCATAGGGTATCCCTCTGCTGGACTTAACCTGATGCTCTTCTTGCCCTCGGAAGGTGTGTGTGTTTTGACAGCGGTAATGTGTCACTCTCATCACATTGTTTTCAAGGGTGTCAGCTGTCAGCATGCCATCACTGTTGAGGTTAACCTTGTTTACCCGACTGCGATGGTATTTGTCTGGTTAGAAGGTTTTTTTTAAGCAGAGCTGTTGAGATAGGAAACACAAACCCCCCAGTCAGTTGTTGGGCATGACAGTAAGCAGGACCATACCTGCTTCCACTCCTTCAACCCAGGCACCATGCCCTCTCCCTGCTAGAGAGGTAGGGCCAGCCATAGAGAGGCCTCTGATTTAATGCCTACACTGCGTCCCCAAGACTGACACACCAGCCTTTCAGGAGTGTCGCCTCTGAGCTGGTGCAGCCTTTAGAAGGCTGTTGCGGCACTGACTGAGGCTGGCTGGTGCACGGCAGTGCAGTGTATGATGTGAGCGACGGATCCCACGGTCAGAGGCTCAGTCCCACACCTTCCTCACTGAGCAGTAGGTCCCCTGGTTGAATGTACAGTATGTGCAATTCCATGCCTACAGATCAGGCATTCCATAAATCACCCGTTAATAATACTGGCTGAGCCTCTGTGGCAGGAAAGGTAAATCCATACCTGGAATAGATATCTATCCCCTGAGGATGAACCATTGGTCATTCCAGAATGCAAGGGCCCAATGAATCTGATTTGCCACCAACCGACTGGTTGATGTCTTCAAGGAACTCTGCCATATCAAAGGTTTCTTACGGGTCTGTGTTGCCGCAGGTTGGACATTTGGAGGCAGGGACAGTTAGACCGATTCTGGTAGGTGGGTGTCCACGCTGTTGAGCCCACACACAGCCCTCACCGCTGCCATCATGCTTCCTCAACTCATGTGCCGACATTGTCCCTTCCAGGTGGCCAGTGATGAAGCCTGGTTAATGTCAGCTGGCTGAGTCACGGTGTCTGCTTTGCTGTTCGTTTCTTCATCTGTAGTAAATGCTCTCAATGAGCATTAACGTGTGATATAAAAGTCATCACACCTTGTGCTCACTCCCATGTGTCCATCCATGAGTCTCTGCCTTGTCTCGGATCTTCCAGTCCCAACCAGCTGCCTAGGTCAGCGGCCACTCTGGAATCTGCACACATTCTCACTCTCGCTGCCCACATGAAGCAGATTCACTTCAGAAACGGTCCTTGGTCTGTCACCCACCCAGGAGTTAAGGGGGCAGACTCAAGTTGAGTGTTGTGGTCTAAGGGTTGGTGGCTGTGGGAACCTACTGGGTTTTTGTTTGATTGGTTAGATTTTTTGTGATGGCAGCGGAGGTGGTAGGGTCTCCAAAAGGCCCCTTCACAGATCAAAAAAGACATATTTGTACCAAAGTCAACTGAGTCTCTATTCGTGTACCTGCCCTTAGTTCAACTCTATTCATGACACAAAAGGTGTTCATAGTAGGCACAATATTTAAAGTAACTCACCAGCGTGGCCTGCAACATAGCACATATTATATATTGATCACTGCTATCATTTACTGAGGCTTTTCTATGGCCTGGGCACTGTGCCAAGCACATGACCTGCATTTTCACATTACATACTCATGGCAACCCTATGAGTTTGGCAGTTTATTATTATTTTCATTCAACACATGAGAAGACAGAAGCTCCAAGAAGTCTCCCAGTCTAACTCTATACTCTTAACCATTCTGCTATTGGGCTTCAAATATGTTCTCTTGAGAGCAATTATGCTGCTTAGAAATGCACATATGTATGCAGCTATGGATATCTGTATACAGATATACAGCCAAGTAGGTCTTCTAGACTGAATATTTGAGAAGCTGGAGGAATAAAAATCCTCCTTGCCTGTGCCTCCCATGGGCTGGATGCAATGGGAGGAAGTTGGAATCAAGAGAGTGCATTGACACAGCCCATGCGGGCCACCCGGGCACACAGCATCTCTGGAGTGGGGTGGAGAAGGTGGAGAGTAAGTTTATAGAAGAGAACCGTCACACTGGTTTGCCATCTCTCTCCCCAACCAAGATGCAATTTCTAAAAGCACAGAGTTGTATGGACTTTTGTTGCTGTTATTCACTGATATATCCCAAACACCTAGAATAGTTTCTGACACAGAGTAGATGCATAGTAAACATTTGTTAAATAAATGAATGATTTCTTCCCAGAGTCACTGACCAGCCAACATCATTTAGGTTAGGAGTCAGCAGACTACAGCAGGGACCCAATCCTGACCTCCTCCTGTTTTTATAAATAAAGTTTTATTGAAACAGCCATGCCCATTTGTTTACATATTGTCTATAGCTACTTTTAAGCTACAACAGCAGAATTAAGCAGGTGCTGCCAGACTAGACAGCCTGCAAAACTGAAAATAGGTTACTGTCTAGTCCTTTCCAGGAAAAGTTTGCTGACCTCTCTGGTTGTAGGACTTGGAGAAAAGGAGAAAATAAAGAGCAAGGGGTCAGGAGTTATTGCATGTCAAGACCTGAACAGGTTGTGATGGGAAATACTTTCTGAGCCTGAATTCTGTTTAGTGCGTTACCTCTGCACAAACCCCACATGATTCTGAAGAAGCAAGTCTTCTTGTGTAGAAGAAAACTCCTTCACAAAGACATCTCCTCCACGGGTGAAACTAATGATGCCATCCATGAATAGATGCTTTATCTGAGGGGCTTCAGTGGGTTCTCATCCTATTAATCCTGGTGACTTATGTGAAGAGAGGCCTAAAGATGGTTCTACCCAAAGAGCTTCCATTTGCAGACTTCTTGGGTCAAGCAGAGGAGGATGATGGCACTCTTACCCTCCTGGGTGCCCTTGCTCACCAGAACTCTCTTCTAGAGTCTCCACAGGGTTTAAGCTCAACCATGAATCACATTTTCCCCCTCAGTTTTAGACCTAGAACCACAAACTGCAGCTCAAGTGTTTAACTTTGGGGAAGGCAAGGTGAAGGTTCCGGAGTGCAGGGCAGTTTAAATTTCCAGAGAACCTTCAGCACGGCAGGATGTGGTAGGGAAGCCTTCTAACTGCTCGAAGCCACCAAAGCCCATCACAGTGACCGCTTCTGTCACTTGATCAGTCATCCTCTTAGTCTCCCTCTCAAAAAAGTCATCTATAATCATCGCCTTCTGTCATGGACTGAATGTCTGTGTCTCTCTTAAAATCAACAGCTTGAAGCCCTAATCTCTGATGTGATGAGCTTTAGAGGTGGAGCTCTTGGAAAATAATTATGTTGTAATGGTGGAGCCTTCCTGACTTGGATTGGTGCTACAAGAGCATATGGCCCACAAAACAGAAACACGTACTGTGTGGTCTCTGCCATTGAGGATCCAAGAAGGTGGTCATCAACAAGCCGGGAAGCAGACCCCCAGAACCCAACCATGCTAGAACTCTGACATTGGACTTCTAGCCTGCAGAACTCTCAGCAGGAATTGTCTGTTGTTTAAGTCCTGACTCCTCGGTCTATGATTCCAGTGTGGCACTGGTGGTAAAGAACCTACCTGCCAATGCAAGAGACACGAGAGAGGCTGGTTCGATCCCTGGGTCGGGAAGATTCCCTGGAGGAGAACATGGCAACCCCGTATTCTTGTCTGGAGACTCCCATGGACAGAGGAGCCTCATGGGCTACAGTGCATGGAGTCACAAAGAGTCAGACACGACTGAAGCAACGTAGCACGCACCTCAGTCTGTGGTATTTATTATAGCAGCCTGAGCCAACTCATCTTCCCCATCTTTGTGGGCTTCTTCCTGCCTCTAAACCAGAATATTACATGGCAGCCCTCTCTACAAAGCCCCCCAGGATAACCACAGTCATCAGTCAGACTGAAATTCTATGCACTCAGAGACACATTCTTTGCATCCATAAAATGGCTTTTTGATACCCATTGACTGCATGGACACCAACAGTAAGTCATTTGCATCCGGGATCATCCAGACAAAATAAACAGCTGAGTCCTAACTCAGGGGAGCAAGGTTTTGCTGATGCAGTGCTTCTCCTGGTGAGACTTCATTGGGGTGAATGAATTATTCTCAAGGGTTTCAGTAACTCCCTGATCAATTTATGAACCTGGGGAATACACGCCTATTATACCACATAAATTGTGGTTCTGCTAACCTGCAATGAATACAAACAACTTATTACTGGAAGCTTCTTTACATTGCCAAATGTAACAGTAGTAATATTATTAATATTTCATTTGGAGGAGCCAAAGCTGAGAACATAGAAGACATGCTCCACCCGCCACTTCTCAGCACACACTTTCAGGATATGCACAACAGCTCAGAGAGACATGTGGCTGATTCAGGGCGACTTTATGGTAACCTGTGGTAGTCTTGCTTTATTTCACAAGATTCTATTTTTGAGAGCCTTTGGAGAATGAGGACCATGAAAAGGTATTTCTGGCACTGTGGGGGATGTTTGCTGTAGTCACTGTTTAAAGACAGTTGGAATGAAAGCTTAAATACTTATGTAATAGAGAGGCAAACCCACATCTGTGTGTAAAATAAGCAGATAAAATGGTGCTCAAATTAGATCTGATTCTCCCCCTAGAATTGGCAATGTGTAAGTGAGGCTGGCGAGTGATGACAGCCAAACGAGAATGGCAAAACTGCAACGCCAGCCTCACCCGGGCAGCCACTGTCAGGTGACTTGCCCATCCATAAAGAAGCAAATGGAAAAGATTGCAAGAGCTGGGATGCTGAGATGGCAGAACAGTGATTTGAGGAGTGCCAGCAAATCAGTGTTCCATCAACGTGAATGTTTGTCTGAAGTCCGATAGAACTGCAAGACCAACATTTAATTCACTTATGCCAAATCCACCCAGACAGGTTTAATATCAATAAGATTGCCCTGGTCCAGCATGTATGTCATAAAAGCAAATGATCATTCTTACAGGTCCCCCCAGTGACTGGGGAAACTGGTGAGATATTTCTGGTGCTATTTTGAAAAGTTGAATCCAATGGAATGAAAACAAAGATGCCTACCTGAAACTACCACTTGAGGAAGAAAACAAAATAAAAGATGTAAGTAAAACAACGCGGATACCCTGCAGTTATCAGCTAAAGCATGTGGTCGGCCTTACCTAGATTTGGACTTATGGTTTCTTGTTTTTCTTTAACACTGACATCTCATCGCTGAAGACGAATGTTTGTTCACTTGTTTAGAATAAGAAATGGGTTATGCTGGTTTGTAGGGGCTTCCCAGGTGGCGTTAGTGGTAAAGAACCTACCTACCAATGCAGGAGACCCAAGAGATGCAGGTTCAACCCCTGGAGAAAGAAATGGCAAACCACTCCAGTATTCTTGCCTGGAGAATTTCAGGGACAGAGGAGCCTGGTGGGCTACAGTTCATAGGGTCTCACAGAGTCAGACACAGCTGCAGTGACTTAGCGTGTGCAAGCGCACAGTGAAGGAGGATTTTTTTTTAATTCAGAATATATTACCTACCAGTGGGATTTGAGGGGCTTCCCTGGTATCTCAGCTGGTAAAGAATCACCTGCAATGCAGGAGACTCTGGTTCAGTTCCTAGGTCAGGAAGATCCTCTGGAGAAGGGATAGGCTCCCCACTCCAGTATTCTTGGGCTTCCCTGGCGGCTCAGCTGGTAAAGAATCTGCCTGCAATGCAGGAGACCTGGGTTGAGAAGATCCCCTGGAGAAGGGAACTCCAGTATTCTTGCCTGGAGAATTCCATGGACTGTATAAGTCCTTGGGGTCCCAAAGAGTTGGACACGACTGAGCGACTTTCACTTTCACAGTGGGATTTGAAGGGAAAGGGTCTGGTTGAAAGTAAAAACAAGCTTCTTGCAAGGGTATTTTTGACAGCCTGCTTATGTTCACAAAGAAAAATGAAAGAATTGAAAAGAAGTCGGTTCTTTAGGTTTCTCACTGTTTGGAAAACAAAGCACAGTTTCCTCTTCAGCTTCCCATTTCGTAAACAATTTGGCACAGTAACATGGCCTCCCGTTTTCATTTGACCAACTCACAGTATGAGGTCAAGTTGAAGAGCTAAAAGGAAGTCTTGGGGAGGAAGGGCGCTGAAAAGAAGTTGGGAATTCAATTCAGGGCTCTCCTGGGAGGGAGCTGGGGAGCCGTGGGGAGCGGGGATCAGGAAGGGGCCCTGGCCACGGCCCCAGAGCCCCAGGCCCGCGGGCCCCGCGCAGGAAGAGCGGGCAGCCATCTGTAGTCAGCTTCTCTCTGGCAGGGGAACAGTGTGGTTTGCCCTTGGTGGGGGCTGAGGGCAGACCCAGCCGGTGGAGGAGGCCTCTGGAAGGCTCTTTCCAGGCGGTCTGCCTGCCTGCCGGAGAAGCCGGGCAGCTGAACACAGCGTTGGGTTTTGAAGCAAGTCTGACGGGGAACCAAGAGCCGGAAGCCAGGGTCCCTGTCTTCTGCCAAAGCTGCTTCTGTGGCGGCATCGCGGCTCCGGGATACCTGTGTCCAGATGGACATTTTGACCTTGGCCATGGCCACGCGGGATCTCTTTTGTCCATGCCGGGCCTGTGCTTGGCTGGACTGCACGAAGGGCGGGAGGGGGTGGCCATCTGGCGCAGGAGGTGCTGGCTGACAGGTGGCTTAGCGGCGGGAGAACTTTCCAGGCTAAAACAAATCTGAGGACGGCCATGGAGCTCACAGAACCCTCAGGGTCAAGGTGGATGGTGGAGGGGAAAGGTCAGCCCCCAGGAATGGGGTCGCCCCCACTGCTGCTGCCCTGGCGTGGCCCTGAGCGAAATCCCTGGACCACAAGCCTGCCAGCACCCAAGGGGAGGGGAGAGGGCCAGGGGCCATGCGAGGAGGAGGGGCTTGGGGGGTCCCTATACATGGACCACTGCCCACAATCTCCAGTGTCCCAAGCCATGTTCAAGGTGGCCTTTAATGACCGTTCCGGTAGCTCCTTTTGGAAGGTGACAGAGTTGGCCTGATCCTACGTGCCTCGGGCTTGAGGGGGCAGTGGCACACGGGTTTCTGTCCCTGGTGCTCGGGGACCTGCTTCCACCAGCCTGGCTGCTTTGCCAAAGGACATGGAAAGCACTTGGGGCAGGAGCAGCCGCGGTCATTTACACAGTCTCTCCTGACCTTGCAAAGCCCTTGAGCTCACATTTGTTCACTTATCAAGTGAGGGAGACGAATCTGGTAGACTGTCTCTAGATTCCTCAGGAGGAACGAGGACTTTGCAGCCAGACAATTCCGAGCTTGGGTCCTGGCTCTGTCACTCACGCATTACTTGATCTTGGAGGAATTACCTCTCAGCTGAGCCTCGGTCTCATTGGAGAAGAGGTACAACAAAGCCTCATCTGATCTGAGGATGAGTGGGACAAAGCTCTCAGAGTGGGTGACACACTGTCAGTTGTCTCCTCTTCCAGCTGATCTCTTTCTGAAGGTCTCTTCCGTTTAAAAATTCTGTGATTCTATATATGCTGGAAAACCCCATCTTAATCTGCAGCATCTTTGGGATCCCGTTCTGTCAGGACTGACTTTCTTGCACAGGTAGGAGATGGCACCTTTGCACACGCACCTTCTCTATAGAAGGTACGGCTGCCATGCAATCACCTGGACTGGGGAAATCACTCATCCCACCAGTGGTAAGCCCCATCAGCAATTTCCCTTCCAGCTACTGAACCACTCAGGGCATTCCCCACAGGCTCGGTGTCCTTCTCGGCCCTGGGCTGCTTCTTCAGGGAAGTCTTGGCCACCTGATGTGAAGAACTGACTATTTGGAAAAGCCCCTGATGCTGGGAAAGATTGAAGGCAGGAAGAGAAGGGGACGACAGAGGATGAGATGGCTGGATGGCATCACTGACTCAATGGACGTGAGTTTGAGTAGGCTCCGGGAGTTGGTGATGGACAGGGAGGCCTGGCGTGCTGCAGTCCATGGGGTCGCAAAGAGTCGGACACGACTGAGCGACTGAACTGAACTGAGTTCTCAGAGATTCACACCCACCTCCTGTGGAAGGGGTCTGGTCCTTCCACCAGTGGCCCTGAGCCACAGGAGCATAACCAGACTACACTAGAAGCTTTGCCGAGGGGCAGGTGGCCAGCCCACCTGGAACTCCTGTACCAGAGATTTGAGAGGGGTCTGGGGGTCTGCTTTTGCGAAAGCTGAGGTTGCATGGAAAAGAGAAACTGATAAGGAGTGGGCAAACAGCATCAAAGGAGCATTTAGAAGCAACGGAGGATTTGTAAAGAGAAGAAATTTGTCTGAGACTTTATTCGGAGGTCATCTTTGCAAAAAGGCATGATGAATAATCCATTCTTTTTACTAATTCAACATCAATTTATTGACCACCAAGTACAGTATATGTCACATCATTCTGGAGGCTCAAAATCCTGAAGCTGAACCACTCTTCAGAGATGGAGGCTTCCAGACTCATGATTCTCCAGGTGAGGAGAAGAGGCCCAAGAAGAGATGTGACTCAGCTGATGTTACACAGCCAGTGGCTTGAGGGAGCTAGCGGCCACATGTCTGCCTCCCCCCACCCACCCCCGTCCAGCGGGGATCATAGACAAGTTTTGTTTCATCTACCAAGGTTCTTTTGCCAGCTTCAAGGGGGGAAAAAAATTAATCTTCTTATTAAGATCTGACCACATAGGACACCGGGGCTGTGTCTCCCACAGGCAGGATCTGCCGAGGCCTGCCTCCCTTCAAAGGAAGCGGGGGCCTCGCTTGGCCATGAGCCTGCCCTCCGCTTGGCCTTCATTTACGTCACCTGCCTGGCCCCTGGGATGAGAGTTTGCATCCCTGCCTGAGGGAGAAGAGACTGGAAGAAAGAGAAGTACCAATGACATCTTCCCTGCCCAGATCTGCAGACAGGAAGGGGCGGCCAGCCAGGTGCCCGAGAAGCCCTCAGGGGCCAGACCTCAGTTAGACATTCCAGCAAGAAAAGGATGGTTATATCGATGTAAAAATGAAGGCGTGTGATTGACTTATTTACACTCACGTTATGAGCAAGCTATATTAGCCATGGGGACTTTTCACTGGGCCTGACACCATGAGTCCCAGAATTTGGGGGCTTCTTATCCTGACTGACAGACATAAAAGCTTAATCCTGGAAAAAAAAAAAAAAAGAAAGAATTGGGGGCTTCTTTCCCAGAGGACCTTGATATCCCCAGTGTCCACAAAATTTTAAAGGGTTTTTCTCGATCTTTCTCCCCGCCACGGAGAGGCAGCCTGCCCTTTCCCACTTCCTTGCCAGCTGGGACCGGCTCCTGCCTCCCCAGATACTGAGCCAACTTCTCCCCACGCTTTCCCCGCTCCCCCCAAGACAGTCCATTGCCAAGGAGGGTCTGGAGTCTTTGGTTGCATTCGTTGGAGGTTCAGACAGGAATTTACCTTGACTCTTTTCGTTCTGCAAATTAACCGTGCTAGTAGAGCAGACGGTAAATGTTTAACTCCGGAGGAGAGCACTCTGAAGACGCTTTAGCGACACTTTTCTGCAGCCAGTCCACGTGCTGAGTATAAAGAATTACATTAAATCAGGCCCAGCCCTGACCCTCCCCACAGCCCCTCCTTTCTCAGACGTGAGGTGGTGCCTTGAACCCAGACAGTCCTCCCCACGTTTACTCTGAATGAGTCGGGTTTTACAGTCTGCAAATAGAAGTGCCGGGCTCAAGACTGTTTTATTAAAGGACAATGTAGCTGGACCGGGGGCAATAGAGACTTCACGCCAGCCATTGACCGGAAACTGTCACCATCCTGCCCAGAAAGGCAGCAGCCCTAGAGCCAATCTTAAGGACTACAGAGGTGAGACCTCCGTAAATTCCATTTTTGCGTGATCCTTCCAGAGCGGGTGAGGGAAGGGGCTGAAGCAACAGAATGGAAGGACTAAGGGCAGTGTCCTCTTGCCCTCTGTGTATCCTAAAAATGGACAGGGTCACCGCTGGGCACGAGGCGTTTGCTCTGTCCCATCCCCCCATTGCTGATCAGAGCCCCGTTCATCCTCCAGGCTCCTACAGCCCTGCTCCGCCCCCCAACAGCCCTGCCCAGCACCCCCCTACAGCCTTCCCCTAGCCTCATAGCTCAAACCTTACAGCCCCTGGGCCCTTCTGCAGCCCTCACCTCCCTGGCACTGGCTCCCATCCGTCCCACGCTCAGAATCTACTCTGCGACCTCAGCGTTCACACAGGGCTGCCCTGCTCTGTGCTCAGCTCCTGGAAGGCAGAGACGGCCTGCTCATCTGTCTTCTCCACTCTGTCCCCGCACTTCCTGAGCGTCTCCAATGGTGCCGAGCCCAAAACAGATGCTCAAAAATGTTTGCTCAAGTGAAGAAAATGACAGAGTTTAGTACGGCAGGGAAATATACAAGAATGACATGTCAAAGAAAGTTGGATTACAGAATATTCCAGGGCCAGGGACTATGGAAATGACCTTATTTGGAAGTTGTGATTTGTACCTTAGTTGATTCAGTTACTCTGCATCCCTGAGCACCTGCTGTCTGCCAGGTACAAGTGTTTCAACTCTGTCATGCCATGCTAAGTTACTTCAGTCGTGTCCAACTCTTTGCAACCCTATGGACTGTAGCCCACCAGGTTTCTCTGTCCATGGTGTTTTCTAGGCAAGAATACTGGAGTGGGTTACCATACCCTCCTGCAAGTTCAACTCTCTCTGTTGTTCAGTCGCTAAGTCCTCTCTGGGATGCCATGGGCTCCGGCACGCCTCCAGACTCTCAGGCTTCCCTGTCCTGCACTATCTCCCAGCGTTTGTTAAAACTCTTGTCCATTAAGTTGGTGATGCCATCCAACCATCTCATTCTCTGCTGCCCCCTTCTCCTCTTGCCCTCAATCTTTCCTAGCATTGGGATCTTTTCCAATGAGTTGGCTCTTTGCATCAGGTGGTCAAAATATTGGAGCTTTAGCATCAGTCCTTCCCATGAGTATTCAGGGTTGATTTCCTTTAGGATTGGCTGGTTTGATCTCCTTGCAGTCCAAGGAACTCTCAAGAGTCTTCTTCAGCACCACAGTTCAAAAGTATCAATTCTTTAGCAGTAAAAACCACCAAAACAAATGGCTGAAAACAAGATCCAAGGACTAAGTGAGGCCCCTAGGGGCCCAGGTTTAAGGAGATCTTCATTCTCAAGGCCCAACAAGTACAGGTGGGAGCTTCCTTATACCTCTGCCCTAGGTGCCTTCTGGCCTCACCACAGTCCCTGCCCCAAGACAACAACCATTTCATCTCATGGAGCCGTGGGGCTACATGCTCAGCAGGGATGCTCTTCTGCTGCTCTCACTTGAGATGTCATGGAGTTGCAGCAGGTTGGAATCTGGGGCTGGAGTCATCCAGGGATTCCACTGAAATGCTAGGACAGCTGGGACATTCTCCCTCCCCACATGGTATTGCCACACGGTCTCTCCAGAAAGATGGTCAGGCTCACGTGGCAGTTCAGGCACCCCAAGAGTGTTCCAAGAGTGGGGAATGCAGAGTCCCAGACACTGGGGAAGTCGAGCCCAGAACTGGTGCAGCTTCCTTTCTGTAGCATCCTTTTCGTCAATTCAGGACCAGCCAAGATCAGAGGAGTGGGACATACATACTACCTCTCAGTGTGGCAAAGAATTTGTGGCCATTTTAACCCCCCATGAAGAATTAGAGAATAAGCCATTCCCTATTTCCAGGAGTCCCTTGAACAGCAAGGAGATCCAACCAGTCCATCCTAAAGGAAATCAGTCCTGAATATTCATTGAAAGGACTGATGCTGAAACTGAAACTCCAATACTTTGACCACCTGATACAAAGAACTGACTCATTGGAAAAGATCCTGATGCTGGGAAAGATTGAAGGCGGGAAGAGAAGGGGACAACAGAGGATGAGATGATTGGATGGCGTCACCGACTCAGTGGACATGAGTTTGAGTAAACTCCAGGAATCGGTGATGAACAGGGAGGCCTGGTGTGCTGCAGTCCATGGGGTTGCAAAAAGCTGGACACAACTGAGCTACTGAACTGACTGACTGAATTCCAGGAGGGATCATGGAAATAGGAAGTTTGGGTGACCTGGGCTGGAACCCAGGCTTCACCACTTTCTCCAAGTTTTATTTTTGTCATTTATAAAATGGAGATGCTATTATCTGCCCGACAAGGTAGACGCCTGCTGTGCGCCAAGTGCTATGACTGATCCCAGATATAAGGTGGTGAACAAGACAATGGCGGTCCTTCTAGTGAAATGATGTTCTAATCAGAGAGATTATTTTAAAATGAAACATATCAATAAATTGATTACAAACTGGACACAGTTCTATGAAGGAAAAGCAGAGTGTGCTGAAATAATGAACAGATAAGGGAGAAGGACAGGGGACCATCAGGTACAAGGGCACTAAGCCGAGACCTGGACGCTCAGAAGAGCTTAGGACTGAAGGCAGCTGAGCCCCAGGGGAAATGGGACAGGGGAGAAGGTGGGAGGCAGCGAAACTGCAAACTGCGGGGGAGGGGAGAAGGCTTTGTGGCGAGGACACGCTTGTTCATTGGCTTACCACTAACCCTGATAATTGGAGAAAGAAATGGCAAACCACTCCAGTGTTCTTGCCTGGAGAATCCCAGGGACGGAGGAGGCTGGTGGGCTGCCGTCTATGGGATCGCACAGAGTCGGACACGACTGGGGCAACCTAGCAGCAGCAGCAGCAACCCTGATAAGTAAGACAGAACAGTGAGCAATCAATTTGCAAAAAACATTATGAGCACCAGATGCCAAGCAGCAGTAGCTCTGGGGCTGAAAAGTATTTGGTCTTGACTATTTTATTGAAGGTTTGGATGATGGTGCAGAAGTGATCCCCCTAATGCTTTTAAGACTAAGAAAGCCCAAGCCTTGCCCTCCTCAAAGCTCCGCTCTCTTGGGAATGTTCACCAGGGACAAGAGTGGTGGGCACAAAACTTCAAGACTACCACCCCTTTACCGACGTGTAAGTCCCGTTCTCGCGGGACTCTCACCGTCCAGCAGTGCCAGCCTCCACCTCACCTGCTCACTGGCATCTTCTCATCTCCTGTCTCCTGCCCCTCTTTCATCCAGCGCTGACGACTGAGGCCTCTCCAGCCCGCGGATGGCTTCGTCATCAGCGTGCGCCTCCATCCGTCTCAGGCCTTGTGGCTTCTCAGCTGCCCCAGCTCCACTGACCTCCATCCACCCCCATCCATGCCGTGGCTACGCACACGCTGAACTACCCCGGGGTGGACATCATGAGGTCAGGCCCCACTCTGACCACTCTCGCCTCTCCTGCTCCTGGCCTTCTCACTCCGTCATCCCGCCTCATAGCTTCTTCCCCATTTTGAGAACCTTGGGGGCAGCTGAGCTTTCATTATGAGTCTCTTTCTGGCTTCCCTTTAGCCTAACAATTAGGCAACAGGCTCTTCTAAACACCACCCTGACAACACCCTCATCCTTATGCTTACATCACACCTCCTGATGAGCCCCTTCTAAATAACCCCTTTGATAAACCCAGTCCTACCCCCAATTCTCTCCTAAATCCAGTGTAGTTAGAGGGCCCCCTCCAGCACTCCGTCAGAAAGGCTCTCTCATGTCCATTGAGTCAGTGATGCCATCCAACCATCTCATCCTCTGTCACCCCCTTCTCCTCCTGCCTTCCATCTACAACAGAACATTCACAACCTGCACAATCCACTCAACATACAAAGAGACAGGAAAATGCAATGCATTTTTCAAGAGAAAGGATGCTTTTTAAAAGACTATTTTTTCTGTATTTAAAAAATGTTCGTAATAAGATATAGGAAAACATCAAAAGCATACATTTCTAGAATCTGATCATATCTTACCACCTCCATTGTTAAAAGAGATATAGTCAAATGGAGATGTTAAAATAACCCTGTGAAAATAGCAGCTGGGAACACCACACTAATTTCCAAATGGATCTTTTGTTTCTATCTATGCCTTCCTAGAGCCCACTCCCAACACAGCACCAGAGAAACCCTCTCAAAATAGAAGTTAGATCATGACAGTCCTCTGCTACACAAATAGGATCAAAGTATTATATATGTTTAATAAGCATATTATATATGTTTGTTATTTTATATTTTATATAATATGTTTATAATATATATTATATGTTTATATATTGTATATTATAATATATATATTATATATTACATATATATGTTATATGTATTACATACCCGGGAATACTACTCAACCATTCTAAAAAACAAACTTTTGCTATTTGCAGCAATGTGGATGGACTTTAGGAGAATTATGCTAAGTGAAATAAGTCAGACAGAGAAAGACAAATACTGTGTGATATCACTTATATGTGGAATCTAAGAAATACAACAAATTACTCAATATACCAGAACAGAAGCAGACTCGTGGGTATGGGGAACAAACTTGGGGTTCCCAGTGGGGTCAGGGGGCAGTATAGGGGTGGAGGAGGAGTAAGCTCAAAACGCTGGTGTAACATAGGCTCAAGGGTATCTTGTACAACACAGGGAATATAGTCAACATTTTAGAATACGTGTAAATGGATAGTAATCTTTAAAATTTTCAGAGAAAAATTTTTTAAATTTTTTAATTAAATGCTTGAATGCTCAGGAAAAGCAAAAGTTAAAAGTCTCAAAAAAATAGGAACAAAGAACAAGGGCAATAAGTGGAAACTGTTAGAAATCATTAATGTCTAGTGGTAGATATTAATCCAGCTAAATGTATCAAATTCAATAACAGATTAAAAGGATAATCCATCATTATTAAGTAGAGTTTATTCTAAGACTGCAAAGTTGTTTAACATGCTAAATTTAATCAACATAATGCACCACATTTTCAAATGATATAATCATCTCAATAGATGCAGAACAAGTATTTAATAGAATTCAATATCTATTCATAACAAAAATAAGAGTAGTAGGAAACTTTAAACTGAGAAACAGTACCCCCTAGAAAAGCTAAAACAAGCATCATAATTAATGGTGAAATTTTGAAATCCTCCCCTTACCTTTGATATTAGGATGAGACAAGATTGCTCACTGTCGTTAACTGCTTTTAACATTGTATTAGAGATCTTCACCGGTGCCACAAAGCAAGGACAAATGCTTAAGTACAGAGAAAGTAAAACTAAACTGCCATTATTCACAGACAAGTTCCAGTCTTAGAAATGTAAAAGATGAAACAAATAAGTAAATTTAAGATCAGTGGATATAAGGTCAAGAAACAGAAATCAGTTGCAACAGCAACACATAGTAAATTATATTCAAAAGTGATATCATTTACAACAGCATCAGAAAACAGAATATCCAGGAATAAGTTTAACAAAAGATGTTACAAAGTTGATACACTAATAAAAGGCAACCAATATCCATGGAAATGAAAGAAGACAAAGGAAGAGAAAGAGAAAGGAATACCACACTCGTGAATTTAAAGGGTCAATACAATAATGACCCTGATGCTGGGAAAGATCTGAGCCACAGTCAGCTCCCGGTCTTGTTTTTGCTGACTGTTTAGAGCTTCTCCATCTTTGGCTGCAAAGAATATAATCAATCTGATTTTGGTGTTGGCCACCTGGCGATGTCCATGTGCAGAGTCTTCTCTGTGTTGTTGGAAGAGGGTGTTTGCTGTGACCAGTGCGTTCTCTCGGCAAAACTCTATTAGCCTTGCCCTGCTTCATTCTATACTCCAAGGCAAAATGTACCTGTTACTCCAGGTATCTCTTGACTTCCTACTTTTGCACTGCAGTCCCCTATGATGAAAAGGACATCTTTTTGGATGTTGGTTCTAGAAGGTCTTGTAGGTCTTCATAGAACCATTTGGCATTATAATGGTTGGGGCATAGACTTGGATTACTGTGACATTGAATGGTTTGCCTTGGAAACGAACGGAGATCATTCTGTCATTTTTGAGACTGCACCCAAGTACTGCATTTCGGACTCTTTTGTTGACTATGATGGCTATTCCATTTTTCTAAGGGATTCTTGCCCACAGTAGTAGATACAATGGTCATCTGAGTTAAATTCACCCATTCCAGTCCATTTTAGTTCACAGATTCCTAAAATGTCAATGTTTACCCTTGCCATCTCCTGTTTGACCACTTCCAATTTGCCTTGATTCATGGATCTAACATTCCAGGTTCCTATGCAATATTGCTCTTTACAGCATCGGAATTTACTTCCATCACCAGTCACATCCACAACTGGGCATTGCTTTTGCTTTGGCTTCGTCTCTTCATTCTTTCTGGAGCTAGTTCTCCACTGATCTCCAGTAGCATATTGGGCACCTACTAACCTGAGGAGTTCATATTTCAGAGTCATATCTTTTTGCCCTTTCATACTGTTCATGGGGTTCTCAAGGCAAGAATACTGAAGTGGTTTGTTGTTCCCTTCTCCAGGGGACTACGTTTTGTCGGTATGTGAACCATGAAGTTCCAGATGTTCAAGCTGGATTTAGAAAAGGCAAAGCAACCAGAAATCAAATTGCCAACATCCACTGGATCATCGAAAAAGCCAGAGTTCCAGAAAAACATCTACTTCTGCTTTATTGACTATGCCAAAGCCTTTGATTGTGTGGATCACAACAAACTGTGGAAAATTCTTAAAGAGATGGGAATACCAGACCACCTTGGCTGCCTCCTGAGAAAACTTATACAGGTCAAGAAGGAACAGTGAGAACTGGACGTGGAACAGAAGACTGGTTCCAAATCAGGAAAGAGTACATCAAGGCTCTATATTGTCACCCTGGTTATTTAACTTACATGCAGAGTTCCGTTCCGTTCCGTTCCGTTCAGTCGCTCAGTCATGTCCGACTCTTTGCGACCCCGTGGACTGTAGCCTACCAGAGTACATCATGCAAAATGCTGGGCTAGATGAAACACAGGCTGGAATCAAGATTACTGGGAGAAATATCAATAACCTCAGATACGCAGATGATACCACCCTTATGGCAGAAAGTGAAGAATAACTAAAGATCGTTTTGATGAAGGTGAAAGAGGAGAGTGAAAAAGTTGGCTTAAAACTCAACATCCAGAAAACTAAGATAATGGCATCCAGTTCCATCACTTCATGACAGATAGATGGGGAAAAATGAAAACAGTGAGAGACTTCATTTTTCGGGGCTCCAAAATCACTGCAGATGGTGACTGCAGTCATGAAATTAAAAGACGCTTGCTCCTTGGAAGAAAAGCTATGACCAACCTAGACATCATATTAAAACGCAGAGATGTTACCTTGCCAACAAAGATCCGTCTAGTTAAGGCTATGGTTTTTCCAGTCGTCATGTATGGATGTGAGAGTTGAACTATAAAGAAAGCTGAGTGCAGAAGAATTGATGCTTTTGAACTGTGGTGTTGGAGAAGACTCTTGAGAGTCCCTTGGACTGCAAGGAGATCCAACCCGTCCATCCTAAAGGAGACCAGTCCCGAATGTTCATTTGAAGGAATGATGTTGAAGCTGAAACTCCAATACTTTGGCCACCTGATCTGAAGAGCTGACTCATTGGAAAAGACCCTGATGCTGGGAAAGACTGAAGGTGGGAGGAGAAGGGGACGACAGAGGATGAGGTGGTTGCATGGCATCACCGATTCAATGGACATGAGTTTGAGTAAGTTCCGGAAGTTGGCGATGGACAAGGAAGCCTGGCGAGCTGCAGTCCACGGGGTGGCAAAGAATCGGACATGACTGAGCGACTGAAATGATTGATGTGAGGTGGTGGTGATGATTCGTTCTTCCTACGTGGATATCCAGTTGACCCAGCTTTATCTATTGAAAGGTTCATCTTCTTCTGTTGCACTGATGCGTCTCCTCTGTCCTAAGTGAAGCACTTGCATATGTGTGGGTCTCTTCCTGAATCCTGGGCTCTGTTCCACTGCTCTATTTGCCAATACCACACTGGCTGTTTTGCTCCAGTTTTGCAATGAATCTTCATAGCTAACCAGGTTAGAAATCAAAGGAGTGGTTACCTTTTGGTGGACAATCTATGAGAGTACAAAGGGGGCTTTTGTTTGTTGTTCAGTCACTAAGCTGTGTCCATCTCTTTGCGACCCCATGGACTGCAGCAGGCCAGGCTTCGCTGTCCATCACCAACTTCTGGAGCTTGCTCAAACTCGTGTCCTTTGTGCCGATGCCACCCAACCACCTCTTCTTCTGTTGCCCCCTACTCCTCTTGCCCTCAATCATTCCCAGCATCAGGGTCTTTTCCAATGTGTAGGCTCTTTGCATCAGGTGACTAAAGTATTGGAGCTTCAGCTTTAGCATCAGTCCTTCCATTGAATATTCAGGGTTGATTTCCTTTAGGATTGAAGAGGGTTTGGGGGTGCTCCTAAGTTTATTTATTTTTTAGTTGGTTAAGTGGATGTACTGACTTTGTGAAAATGTATTGAGTTTTACACTTTGTGTTCTATTTTGTACTTGTGTGAAAAGCGTACTTAAAACAAAAATGAATATTAAGCCCATACGAAATCGTTGATCCATCTGGTAAAAGAATAACAGAGAGATGAAGTTCTTAGAAATTAAAAATACTATTATCAACAAATTCAGTGGAACAGCAGAATGAGCATAGCTAAAGCCCAAGCTGATATTGTCAATCAGGAATCAGCAAAGTTTCTCTGTAAGAGCCAAATAGTTAGCATTTTAGGCACTGTGAGCCCTGCAGCCCCTGTCACACCCACTTCACTCTGCCATTGTACCCCAGAGCAGCCAAGGACAATGCATAAATGAATAAGCAAGGTGGTGCATCAATAAAACTTTATTTATAAGACCTGAAACTTGAATTTTGTTTCATTTTCCCCCCTGCATTGAAATATTAATATTCTCTTTCTTTTTCTCTACCATTTAAAAATATAAAATCCATTCTTAGCCCAGAGCCATGCAGAAATAGGCAGTGGACCAAATTTGCTCCTTAAGTTGCTCTTTTCTTTGGGATTGGAATGAAGACTGACCTTTTCCAGTCCTGTGGCCAATCCCAAAGAAAGGCAAACCAAAGAATGCTCAAACTACCGCACAATTGCACTCATCTCACACGCTAGTAAAGTCATGCTCAAAATTCTCCAAGCCAGGCTTCAGCAATACATGAACCGTGAACTTCCAGATGTTCAAGCTGGTTTTAGAAAAGGCAGAGGCACCAGAGATCAAATTGCCAGCATCCACTGGGTCATGGAAAGAGCAAGAGAGTTCCAGAAAAACATCTATTTCTGCTTCATTGACTATTCCAAAGCCTTTGACTGTGTGGATCACAATAAACTGTGGAAAATTCTGAAAGAGATGGGAATACCAGACCACCTCACCTGCCTCTTGAGAAACCTGTATGCAGGTCAGGAAGCAACAGTTAGAACTAGACATGGAAAAACAGACTGGTTCCAAATAGGAAAAGGAATACATAAGGAATGTATATTGTCACCCTGCTTATTTAACTTATATGCAGAGTACATCATGAGAAACGCTGGGCTGGAGGAAGCACAAGCTGGAATCAAGATTGCCAGGAGAAATATCAGTAACCTCAGATATTCAGATGACACCACCCTTATGGCAGAAAGTGAAGAAGAACTAAAAAGCCTCTTGATGAAAGTGAAAGAGGAGAGTGAAAAAGTTGGCTTGAAGCTCAACATTCAGAAAACGAAGATCATGGCATCTGGTCCCATCACTTCATGGGAAATAGATGGGGAAACAGTGGAAACAGTGTCAGACTTTATTTCTGGGGGCTCCAAAATCACTGCGGATGCTGATTGCAGCCATGAAATTAAAAGACGCTTACTCCTTGGAAGGAAAGTTATGACCAACCTAGATAGCATATTAAAAAGCAGAGACATTACTTTGCCAACCAAGGTCTGTCTAGTCAAGGCTATGGTTTTTCCCGTGGTCATGTATGGATGTGAGAGTTAGACTGTGAAGAAGGCTGATCACCGAAGAATTGATGGTTTTGAACTGTGGTGTTGGAGAAGACTCTTGAGAGTGCCTTGGACTGCAAGGAGATCCAGCCAGTCCATTCTAAAGGAGATCAGTCCTGGGTGTTCATTTTAAGGACTGATGCTGAAGCTGAAACACCAATACTTTGGCCACCTCATGTGACGAGTTGACTCAGTGGAAAACTCTGATGCTGGGAGGGATTGGGGACAGGAGGAGAAGGGGACGACAGAGAATGAGATGGCTGGATGGCATCACCGACTTGATGGACATGAGTTTGAGTGAACTCCGGGAGTTGGTGACGGACAGGGAGGCCTGGTGTGCTGTGATTCATGGGGTCGCAGAGAGTTGGACATGACTGAACGACTGAACTGAACTGAACTGAAGTTGCTCTTTGCTGACTCCTGGCCTAGAAGATGAGCCAAGAAAATCTCATATAATTTACAGCAGACACTAGCAGCTAAAAAGTCAGAAAAGGGGAATGATAAAAGGTAAAATATTTGTTTCATTAGTCTTCCAGAAGTAGACAGAATAAGAGTAAAATACAGGTGGATGTCAAGGCCACTATTCAGACTCCAAGGACCCACCAAGTGCCCAGGGAAATGACCAAAGGAAGGTCCACATGGTTTCAGACCTGTAAAGGTAAAGAGGAAATTCAGAATTGTTCCGGAGAGAAGAAAATGTTTTCTCTGGTTCGGCGTGAGAGTCTCACTGACTCAGACTTTTCTTCAGCCACAAAAGTGATTGAAAATGGTGGCACAGGACCTCAAAGTTCTGCTGCAAAATGCTTTTGATTTGAAAGTCTATACACCATCACCCATCAGTGAAACACAGGGCAAAGAAAGAGTCCTTTGGATACACTCGGAGTCAGCAGTATATGATGTGTACAATGAAATGAAGCTCTCAGGAAAGCTCCTTAGAATCAGGAGAGTCATGTTTCTTCCTTTGTTTCTTTTTGTTTTTAATTGTATCTTTTTAATTTTCCAAAAAATTTAGTTGATTTACAGTTTGTGTTAGTTTCAGGTGAAAGCCGCAGATTCTGTTTCATTATAGGTCATTATAGGATATTGGGGCTTCCCTGGTGGCTCAGAGGTTAAAGCGTCTGCCTGGAATGCAGGAGACCCGGGTTCCATCCCTGGGTTGGGAAGATCCCCTGGAGAAGGAAATGGCAACCCACTCCAGTACTCTTGCTTGGAGAATCCCATGGAGGGAGGAGCCTGGTGGGCTACAGTCCATGCGGTCGCAAAGAGTCGGATACGACTGAGCGACTTCACTTTCTTTCTATAGGATATTGAGTATAGTTCCCTGTGCTATACAGTAAATCCTTGTTGCTTACACATATTTTTACATAGCAGTGGGCATCTGTTAATCCCATACTCCTAATTTATCCCTCCCCTCCATTTTCCCCTTTGGTAACAGTAAGTTTTCTCTTTGTCTGTGAGACTGCTTCTATTCTGTAAATAAGTCCATTTGTACTTCTTTATATTCCATGTAAGTGATGTAGTAGTTGCCTTTCTCTGTCTGACTGACTTCACTTAGTATGATAATCTCTAGGTCCATCCATGTTGCTGCAAATGACAATATTTGGTTCTTTTTTGTGGCTGAGGAATATTCCATTGTACGTATTCACCACATCTTCTTTATCCATTCATCTGTTGATGGACACTTGGGTTGCTCCATGCTTTGGTTATTGTAAATGGTGCTGCTATAAACACTAGGGCTTTCCTTGTGGCTCAGATGGTAAAGAATCTGCCTGCAATGCTGGCAGACCAGGTGGGTTGGGAAGTTCTCCTGGAAAAGGGAATGGCAACCCATGCCAGTACTTTTACCAGGAGAATTCCATGTGTAGAGGAGCATAAACATTGGGGTTCAGATATCTTTTTTAATTAGTCTTCATCTTTTCCAGATATGTGCCCAGGGAGTGGGATTGCTGGACTACATGCCAATTCTAGTTTTAGTTTTTCTAAGGCGCCTCCATATTGTTTTCCATAATGGCTGCATCAATTTGCATGTCCACCAAGAATGTAGGAGGGCTCCCTTTTCTTCACACCCTCTCCAGCATTTATGATATGTAGACTTTTTGATGATGGTCGTTCTGACCAGTGTGAGGTGATACCTCACTGTAGTTTTGATTTGCATTTCTCTAACAATCAGTGTTGCAGAGCATCTTTCCATGTGCAGGATACACGTGTTTCTTGAGTGCACTGCTGTGATCAGACATGTGAGGCTGTAGACATGATTAGTTGTTTACCCTACAACCATGTCTCCCCCTCACTTTGCTAACTAACCCCAGTTTTCTTTGCTATGAGATGGCAATGTGCTTCAGGCAGGCAACTTAGAAGAATAAATATGAGTCTAAATCATTCATGGTCAATGCATTCTCTTTGCCAATGATCAGTTAGGGTTAGACATAAGATGAAATTCCAGCTTGTGAGATATTCAGGGAAACTTCTAGAAAGCTCCAAAAGAGGTCTTCCTCACTGGTAAAAGGAAGCCCACAAAGGAGGAAGGCTCTTTCTCGGCTGCTCAAGTCATGTGTTTGCCCAAGGAGCTAGGTAGGCGCTAGGGCACCTATTTGTATCATTAGGGAACAAGCCTGAGAAAAACAGGTAACAAGAGGGTTATGGCAGAGTGGAAAATAGAACCTAGGTCTCTGATAATACCAGAGCTGCTTAATTAATCCTGCCTGAACCAGACTATGGCATCACCGACTCGATGGACGTGGGTTTGGGTGGACTCCGGGAGTTGGTGATGGACAGGGAGGCCTGGCGTGCTGCGATTCATGGGGTCGCAAAGAGTCGGACATGACTGAGCGACTGACCTGAACTGAACTGAACTGAGCCAGACTATCTCCAGACTCCTCAGTACATGAGATAATAAATATTCTTTTGTTTAAGTCACTCCTAGTTGGGTTTTCTGTTATTTTCAACCAAGGGCATTCGATGTACATAAGCAATGAAATAAGAGTGTGCAGCATTCACCTATCTACACACTTGTAAACCCCTGATCTCAACTAGGCTGCCTGTGGAAGGGCCACAAAGGTGGTGCTGGAGCTGCTGAGATCAGGCTGCAAGCTGTGGGCCTCTTTGGTCTAGAAAAGCAAAATCTTAGTAAACGTGATCAAAATCCATTAAGGAAGAGGCAGCATTGGTAAGATCAGGTGGGTTTGGATCCCCGAAATGCTGGAGGAGCTACAGCTCTTATCCACCACCAATACCAATGATCTCAAATGAAGACTTTATTTTCTATGCTCATAAAATCATATGCAGATGGAAATAAGCCCACATATAGACACATTTACATATATACACATACACATGTAGAGAGGTTGACAGTTTCTTTTACATGCGTCATATTATTTCAATTTTAAATATTCTGGTGGGCTTAAGTACTATCATACTGTTGTTTTAATCTGTAGTTCCCTTACCACTAGTTCTCATATGTTTGCTGGCCCATTCGCATTACTCATCCATTTTTCTCTTGGGTTGCCTCTTTTAACTTTTCATTGTTAGTTTGTAAGGGCTCTTTGTGTGTAATACATAGAAATAATTTTGTCATCACTATTAAATACTTTTTCAAATCTATTGTTTGGCTTTGTTTGTAATACCGTTCATCATACAAAGGTTTTTAATTTTTATATACTCAAATATATCTATCTTTTAAAGTTTTAGCATTTTTAGCCTGGTAAAGTCTCCTTTATACTTGGAGTCTGCTAAGTTTTGTTTCTTGTATTTAATTCTATAATTCACCTGTAATTTCCTATTAAATAAGACATAAGAATTCACTTTTATTTTCTTCTAGATGTATGATAAATCATGCCAGCAAAACTTATTAAATAATCTCTTTTCTCACTGAAGTGAACAATCACTTCTCATTTATTAAATTCTCTCCCAGTTCTATTAATATATAATTCCCCTGATCAATCTGTCTGTTCTGATATAAATACCATATTGATTTTACTGCAGTGCCTTTATTGTATGGTACCTGATAAGACAAATGGCCCCTCATTAAGCTTCTCTCTCATAGATTCTTCATTATGCTATAGCATTTATTCCTTTATAGACTTTTTAGGATTTTCACTGTAAAAATTCCAATGACATGCCTTTACAGGAATAGAAAAAGACAACCCTAAAATTACATGAAGTTGCAAAAGACCCCAAAGAGCCAAAACATTTCTGAAAAAGAACAAAGATGGAGGCATCACACATCCTGATTTAAACTATACTGCAAAGCTGTAGTAACAGTAACCTAATCAGTATGGTATGAGCGTAAACATGGCACACAGACAAACGCGAGAGCAATGACAGCCCAGGCATAAACCCGTTCATATGTCACCAACTAAGATTTAACAAGGAAACTAAGAACATCCGTGAAGAAAAGACAGCCTCTTCAATAAATGGTGCTGGGGAACTTCCCTAGTGGTCTAGCAGTTAAGGCTCTGTTCAGTTCAGTTCAGTTCAGTTCAGTCGCTCAGTCATGTCCGACTTTCTGCGACCCCATGAACCACAGCACGCCAGGCCTCCCTGTCCCTCACCAACTCCCGGAGTTCACTCAAACTCATGTCCACAGAGTCGGTGATGCCATCCAGCCATCTCATTCTCGGTCGTCCCCTTCTCCTCCCGCCCCCAACCTTTCCCAGCATCAGAGTCTTTTCCAGTGAGTCAACTCGTCGCATGAGGTGGCCAAAGTATTGCAGTTTCAGCTTTAGCATCAGTCCTTCCAATGAACACCCAGGACTGATCTCCTCCAGAATGCACTGGTTGGATCTCCTTGCGGTACAAGGGACTCTCAAGAGTCTTCTCCAACACCACAGTTCAAAAGCATCAATTCTTCAGCGATCAGCTTTCTTCACAGTCCAACTCTCACATCCATACATGACCACGGGAAAAACCATAGCCTTGACTAGACGGACCTTGGTTGGCAAAGTAATGTCTCTGCTTTTTAATGTATTATCAAGGTTGGTCATAACTTTCCTTCCAAAGAGTAAGCGTCTTTTAATTTCATGGCTGCAATCAGCATCTGCAGTGATTTTGGAGCCCAAAAAAATAAAGTCTGACACTGTTTCCACTGTTTTTCCATTTTTTCCCATGAAGTGATGGGACCAGATGCCATGATCTTTGTTTTCTGAATGTTGAGCTTCAAGCCAACCTTTTCACTCTCCTCTTTCACTTTCATCAAGAGGCTTTCGAGTTCCTCTTCACTTTCTGCCATAAGGGTAGTGTCATCAGCATATCTGAGATTATTGATATTTCTCCCAGCAATCTTGATTCCAGCTTGTGGTTCTTCCAGCCCAGCGTTCCTCATGATGTACTCTGCATATAAGTTAAATAAGCAAGGTGACAATATACAGCCTTGACGCACTCCTTTTCCAGTCTGTTGTTCCATGTTCAGTTCTGACTATTGCTTCCTGACCTGCATACAGGTTTCTCAAGAGGCAGGTCAGGTGGTCTGGTATTCCCATCTCTTTCAGAATTCTCCACAGTTTACTGTGATCCACACAGTCAAAGGCTTTGGCATAGTCAATGAAGCAGAAATAGATGCTCTTCTGGAATTCTCTTACTTTCTCCGTGATCCAGCGGATGTTGGCAATTTGATCTCTGGTGCCTCTGCCTTTTCTAAAACCTGCTTGAATATCTGGGAGTTCACGGTTCACATATTGCTGAAGCCTGGCTTGGAGAATTTTGAGCATCACTTTGCTAGCGTGTGAGATGAGTGCAATTGTGCAGTAGTTTGAGCATTCTTTGACATTCCCTTTCTTTGGGATTGGAATGAAGACTGACCTTTTCCAGTCCTGTGGCCACTGCTGAGTTTTCCAAATTTGCTGGCATATTGAGTGCAGCACTTTCACAGCATCATCTTTCAAGACTTGAAATAGCTCTACTGGAATTCCATCACCTCCACTAGCTTTGTTCGTAGTGATGCTCTCTAAGGCCCACTTGACTTCACATTCCAAGATGTCTGGCTCTAGGTCAGTGAGCATGTTATCGTGACTATCTTGGTCGTGAAGATCTTTTTTGTACAGTTCTTCTGTATATTTTTGCCACCTCTTCTTAATATCTTCTGCTTCTGTTAGGTCCATACCATTTCTGTCCTTTATCGAGCCCATCTCGATAAGGCTCTGTACTAGCAGTTAAGACTCTGTACTTCCACTGCAGAGAGTATGGGTTCAGTCCCTGGTCAGAATGATCCTGCTTGCCTTGCTACAGCCAAAAAATTAAAAAATAAAATTGCTGTCTTTAAAAGTTGAAGAAAGTAAATAAATGGTACTGGGAAAACTAAATATTTACATACAGAAGAATGATACTGGATGCTTATCTTACATTACTCACAAAAATTAACTCAAAATGGATTAACAACTTAAATATAAGACCATAAAACTCCTGAAATAAAACATAGGAAAAGAGCTCCTTGTCATTGGTCTTGGCAATGATTTTATGGATATAACGCCAAAAGCACAAGCAATAAAAGCAAAAATAACCAAGTGGAGCCAAATCAAACTGAAAAGGCATCTGCACAGCAAAGAAAATCATCAACAAAATTTGAAAGGCAACTTACAGAGTGGGAGAAAATATTTGTAAACCATAATCTAATAAGGAGTTAATATCCAAAGTTTATAAGGAATTCATACAACTCAAGAGCAAAAAACTAAATGATCTGATGTAAAATGGAAAAAGGACATGAATAAACATTTTTCCAAAGATATTCAAATGGCCAATCAGTACATGGAAAGACGCTCCACACCAGGAAAATGCAAATCAAATCCACAATGAACTATCCCCTCATACCTGTTAGAATGGCTATTATCAAGAAGACAAGAGCTAACAAGTACCAGCAAGGAGATGGAGAAAAGGGAACCCTGTGTGCTCTTGGTGGGAAAGTAAACTGGCGCAGCCACTATGGAAAATAATATGGAGGTGCCTCAAGAAAATAGAACTACCATTTGTTTTCAGTCACTAAGTCGTGTTCGACTCTGCAACTACATGGACGGCAGCATGCCAGGCTCCCCTATCTCCCAGAGTTTGCTCAAACTCATGTCCACTGAGTTTCTGATGCCATCCAACCATCTCATCTTCTGCCACCCCCTTCTCCTCCTGCCCTCAATCTTTCCCAGCTTCAGGGTCTTTTTCAGTTAGTTGGCTTTTCATATCAGGTGGCCAAAGTATTGGAGCTTCAGGTTCAGCATCAGCCCTTCCAATGAATATTCAGGGTTGATTTCCTTTAGGACGGGCTGGTTGGATCTCCTTGCAGTCCAAAGAACTCTCAAGAGTCTTCTCCAGCACCACAGTTCGAAAGCATCAGTTCTTGGGCTCTCAGCCTTCTTTATGGTCCAACTCTCACATCCATACAGAACTACCATATGATCCAGCAATCACACTTCTGGGTACATATCTGAAGGAAATAAAATCACTATATCAAAGAGGTATCTGCACCCCCTGTTCCCTGTAGCATTATTGACAATAGCTAAGACACAGAGACAAATAAGTGTCCATTGACAAATGAATGGATAACATGTGTCCATCAACTCACGTGTCCACAAAGAATACTACTCAGCCATGAAAAGGAAGGAAATCCTGCCATTTGTGATGCTACGGATTTAAATTCTACTTCACCTGGTTTTGATACCCTAGTCTTTCTTTTTGCTGTATTTGCTCAGTATCACTTTATCGATTCATTGTTTTCAACCTTTTCTGATCACTTACCTTTTAATATATGCATATTTTATTGAGTTAGTATTGGTTTTTGACACATAATATAACAACATTTATTAGGTGTTTAAAAAATAAAACACAATACCAGCTCAATCCCTGGGTCAGAAAGATTCCCTAGAGAAGGAAATGGCAACCCATTCCAATATTCTTGCCTGGGAAATCCTAAGAACAGAGGAGCCTGGCGGCCTATAGTCCATGGGGTCACAAAGAGTCAGACACAACTTAGCTACTAAACAACAACAACAACAAATGTCTTTAAGAATTTAGTGTGTTCATATTTACTATGATTGATATAGTTGATTTTATTTCTGTCTTTATTACTTAAAGTACTATGTCCTCTTTTACATTTTTCTTATTTTTGCAAATTTAATCAAATTGTTAGTCCTTCCATTTTTCCCCTTACAATTCTCCCAATTCTTTTATTGTCTTAATCGACTTAGACTGCAATAGCTGAATACCATGAATTTGGGTGGCTTATAAGCAACAGAAATGTGTTTCTCATCATTCTTGAGGTTCAGTTCAGTTCAGTTCAGTTTAGTCGCTCAGTCGTGTCCGACTCCTTGCGACCCCATGAATCACAGCACGCCAGGCCTCCCTGTCCATCACCAACTCCTGGAGTTCACTCAAACTCATGTCCATCGAGTCGGTGATGCCATCCAGCCATCTCATTCTCTGTCATCCCCGTCTCCTCCCACCCCCAATCCCTCCTAGCATCAGACTCTTTTCCAGTGAGTCAACTCATCGCATAAGGTGGCCAAAGTATTGGAGTTTCAGCTTCAGCATCAGTCCTTCCAATGAACACCCAGGACTGATCTCCTTTAGAATAGACTGGTTGGATCTCCTTGCAGTCCAAGGGACTCTCAAGAGTCTTCCCCAGCACCACAGTTCAAAAGCATCAATTCTTCGGCGATCAGCTTTCTTCACAGTCCAACTCTCACATCCATACATGACCACGGGAAAAACCATAGCCTTGACTAGACAGACCTTGGTTGGCAAAGTAATGTCTCTGCTTTTTAATATGCTATCTAGGTTGGTCATAACTTTCCTTCCAAGGAGTAAGCGTCTTTTAATTTCCTGGCTGCAATCAGCATCCGCAGTGATTTTGGAGCCCCCAAAAATAAAGTCTGACACTGTTTCCACTGTTTCCCTATCTATTTCCCATAAAGTGATGGGACCAGAGGTTAGGAAGTCCAAAAACCAAGGTGCTAAGAAGTTCTGCACTTGGTGAGGGCCTGCTTCTAACACACTGATCTCAAGACTTCAGCCTCCAGAACTATGAGAAAGTCCACTTGTTTTGTTAAGCCTTCCAGACAGCGGTACTTTGTAATGATAGCCCTAGGAGACTATCATACAGTTGGTCATTGTATCCGGATCTTTTCAGCATACAGAGCTAGAAAACAAATAAACAGGCACACAACTGCACACATACATGGAGTAAACTGTCTCATGGGTTCTTACTGCTATTGCTTCTTCTCTCTTACCTCTCTATCTCCTTTCTTCCTCACTGAAACCCCTGGTTTTCAAAGTCATAGGAATGATAGAATCAGTATGCCCTAGGGACTTCCCAGGTCGTTCTGTGGTTAAGAATCTGCTTTCCCATGCAGGGGATGTGTGTTCAATCCCTGGTCAGGGAAACTAAGGTCCGACATGTAGCAACTAAGACCCAGCATAGCCAAATAAATAAATATTTTTCAAAAAATAATTAGAATGCTCTATAATTAATAATTTATTTTATTCCATATTGCACATACAAGCACCCCACAACAGTAAAATTAATACTACCACCAATTTGTTGCTGTCCAGTTGCTCAGTCATGTCCAACTCTTTGCGATCCCATGGACTGCAGCACGCCAGGCTTCCCTGTCCTTCATTATCTCCCAAAATTTGCTCAAATTCATGTTCATTGTGTCGATGCCATCCAACCATCTCTTCCTCTGCCACCCTCTTCTCCTCCTGACCTCAATCTTTCTCAGCATCAGGGTTTTTTCCAAAGAGTTGGCTCTTCGCAGCAGATGGCCAAAGTATTGGAACTTCAACTTCAGCATCAGTCCTTCCAATGGATATTCAAGGTTGATTTCCTTTAGGATTGACTGGTTTGATCTCCTTGCTGTCCAAGGGACTCTTAAGAGTCACAGTTCAAAAGCATCAATTCTTGGGCGCTCAGCCTTCTTTATGGTCCAACTCTCACATCAGTACATGACTGGTGGAAAAACCACAGCTTTGACTGGACGGACTCAGCAGGGAGGAATGAGGGAGTGTCCTAAAGAGTTCTCCTAACTTCACAGAGTTCCCTCTTCTGCTGTTTGTGTGTGATGCTCAAAATATCGTGGCTGGTTTTCTGCATCTGTTCCTCTGCTCTCTTTTAACCTGGATGTTTCTTTCCCTCCTTTCTCTTGTCCCTTTCCTGCTCAGTTTTATTGCTTTCCCAGCGTTTTCTCCCTCATGAGGGGCCCTTCAATGCTTCCCGTGGGTCCCTTGCACTTGACTCTTACTGAGAGAGGACAGAACACCATCATCCCATTCCAGCTGCTACTGCCTACGTCCCCTGAGTCTCCCTGGTATTTGGGACCTCCGTATGGAGATTCATTCAGAGCCTCTCCACCTCCTCTTCCGCCTCTGTCCTGCACAGGCATGAATAACACACAGGTCTTATGGCTCTTGGTGTTTCTCCCACTCACTCCTATTTTGAGGTGGGTAGAGACAAGCTCGGAGAAGGCAATGGCAAGCCACTCCAGTACTCTTGCCTAGAAAATCCCATGGATGGAGAAGCCTGGTAGGCTGCAGTCCGTGGGATCGCTAAGGGTCGGACATGACTGAGCGACTTCACTTTCACTTTTCACTTTCACACATTGGAGAAGGAAATGGCAACCCACTCCTGTGTTCTTGCCTGGAGAATCCCAGGGACGGGGGAGCCTGGTGGGCTTCTGTCTATGGGGTCACACAGAGTCGGACACAACTGAAGTGACTAAGCAGCAGCAGAGACAAGCTAGTGTCTCTAGTTTTGTTGTAAATGTCATCGATTTGGGATTTTGCTGTACAGTGTCTCCCTCTATTTTTCCCTGGCTTCCCAGGTGGTGCTAGTGGTAAAGAATCCACCTGCCAATGAAGGAGACATAAGAGACATGGGTTCAGTCCCTGGGATGGAGAAGAAATGGCAACCCGCTCCACTATTCTTGCCTGGAGAATCCCATGGACAGAGGAGCCTGGTGGGCTACAGTCGATGGGGCTGTAAAGTGTCAGACACGACTGAGCAACCTAGCACACAGCACACAGTATTACCTAGTTTTAAGTGTCCACGGATTTGGGATTTTTCATTGTACTTTCTCTATTTTCACATCAGTTCAGTTCAGTTCAGTCACTCAGTCGTGTCCGACTCTCCGCGACCCCATGAATCACAGCAGGCCAGGCCTCCCTGTCCATCACCAACCCCCAGAGTTCACTCAGATTCATGTCCACAGAGTCGGTGATGCCATTTAGCCATCTCATCCTCTGTCGTCCCCTTCCCCTCCCACCCCTAACCCTTCCCAGCATCAGAGTCTTTTCCAGTGATTGAACTTGTCGCATGAGGTGGCCAAAGTATTGCAGTTTCAGCTTTAGCATCAGTCCTTCCAATGAACACCCAGGATCGATCTCCCTTAGAATGGACTGGTTGGATCTCCTTGCGGTACAAGGGACTCTCAAGAGTCTTCTCCAACACCACAGTTCAAAAGCATCAATTCTTCGGCGATCAGCTTTCTTCACAGTCCAACTCTCACATCCATACATGACCACGGGAAAAACCATAGCCTTGACTAGACGGACCTTGGTTGGCAAAGTAATGTCTCTGCTTTTTAATATATTATCAAGGTTGGAAGATATAAAAATGATACTGTATTCATGAGTCCATACTAATAAAAATGAATGATTAGATAAATAAATGGGAGAGAATAGGCAAAGTTTCTGTGCAGAAGAATTGCAAACAACTTACATAAATGTTCTGCTTTTCGTGAGGTAGAGCCTGACTCTCACTAGTGAAGCATGGGCTGTCCATGGTGACTTCCTCCCCAAGAGGACAGCAAGAGAGGTGGGAAGGTCCCTTTACAGCAGAGGAACTGATGATACAGCCACACCCAGGTGATCAAGGTCAACATCAATAGCGATAAGTCATACTGATGGTCTGTACCCTCAATAAGATACAATCAGCATGGCCCTCTACCCCTCTGACCTTCCTCCCCAAAGCCCATAACCTCCATCTAATCATGAGAAAAACAGACAAATTCCAATCAAAGAGCACCCTACAAAATACCTAATCAGTCCTCCTGGAAACTGTCAAGGTCATCGAAACAAGGGAAGTCAGAGAAACCATCACAGCCAAGAAGATCCTAAGGAGGCATGATGACTCAGTGTACTGTGGTTTCCAGAATGGAATCAAAAAGGACATTACCTTAAAACTAAGGCAATCTGAATAAAGGATGGGCTGTAGTTAATAATGACATGGCAATGTCAGTCCATTAATGGAGACAAATGTACTATCCTAATGTACGCGGTTGATGATAGCAGAAACTGGGTGTAGGGTATGTTAGAACTCTCTTATATTACCTTCACATTTGAAGGACTTCCCTGTAGCTCAAACAGTAAAGAATCTGCCTGCAATTCAGGAGACCAGGGTTTGATCCCTGGGTTGGGAAGTTCCTCTGGAGAAGGGAATGGCTACCCACGGGGTCACAAAGAGTCGGACACAACTGAGCAACTAACATACATACATATTGTTCTATAAATCTAAAACTTTTCTGAAGTAGTTTGCTTTTTTCTTTAATCCAGGGGCGGGAGAAGAAGGGTTCAAAGGTATAAGAGAAGCATTGCTCAAATACAGCAAAAGAGTAAGATGTGACATTATTTTAATGAACTGATAAAAAGCAAAAATGCAGAATCCATTTGGACATTCCCCTTTGAGTGGTCCAGGAAAAATGACATTGGAACCGTTGAGAAGGAAATGCAGTCACAGTATAAGTTATTTTCTGAAAAATATTTGCATAATCATGTTAACGTAAGTGCTGGTTATTAGCTTTAATTCTATAGAGTTTATTTGAAGAGAATCAAAATAAAATGATGGCCTTCTCTGCAAAACCAAAGTAAATAAACAACTAGGAGAAGTTGGAAAGTGGAAAGGGAGAGGCCAGGGGGTGGAAGATGGAGCAGTAACAGTCTCAGCTTACAAAAGAGAAAGTGGAGGGCACTGTTTCTACTTGATGGAACAAGAAATAATTATGTCACTTTTTATAATTTACCAGCTTTCTTGAGGTATAATTTACATACCATAAAATTCACTCTTTTAACGTACAGTACAATGCTTATTAGTAAATTCACAGAGCCGAGCAGTGTTTCTGTTGCCGCAGGAAGAGCCTCTGTGCCCATTTGCAATTATTCCCTCTTCCCACCCCCAGCTCCTGGCAACCACGAACATTCCTGTCTGTATAGGTTTGCCTTTTCAGACATCGTGCACACATGGAATCATACAATATGTGGTCTTTTGTTTCTGGCTTCTTTCACAAAGCTTAATGTTTTTAAGGCCCATCCATGTTGTGGCATGTGCCAGTACTTCATTCCCTTTTACTGGTTAATACCATTTTTGTGTGAATGTAGTGCAAGCGGTAAAGAATCCACCTGCAATAAGAGAAACGCAGGTTCGATCCCTGGGTCGGGAAGATCCTCTGGAGAAGGAAATGGCAACCCACTCCAGTACTCTTGTCTGGGAAATCCCATGGGTGGAGGAGCCTAGTGGGCTACGGTCCATGGGGTCGCAGCACAGTTGGACACAACTTAGCAACTAGACAACAACAACAAAAACGTTGGTCTGCATTGGGTTGTTTCCACCATTTGGCTGTAATGAATAATGTTGCTGTGGACATCCTCATGCAAATCTTTGTGTGAACATGTGTGTTTGTTTCTAAAAGTGAATTATTTCTAGGGCATACAGTAAATTTATGTTTAACTTTTTAAGGAGCTGCCAAACTGTAGATAATTAAGTATAGGTTCAAACTATTTAAAAAATAATAAAATAATGATATAATTAAATGGGAAGGGGAAATGCAAATACAAAATTAATAAATGATTTAATGGTTTAAATGATTATCTTTAAGGAGCAGATTGGAAGAGGAACAGTGGGGTAAGAGACCCATTGTAAGACCCTTGGCACAACCTTCTTTTCTAACCATGCACGTGTGTTACTGCGACTTGAATTCTTTAAATGTTTATTTACTTCTTATTCATTCACTTGTGGCCACGCTGGGTCTTCTTCCTTGTGCACAGACTTTGTCTGGTTGTTGTGTAGCACGCCTCATCGCTCTTGAGGGAGGCCATGAGAACTATACAAAAAGATGATAGGTTGGATGCACATGGAAGAAATGTACGGAGGTCAAATTCTAGTGACACTGAACTTAAATCTCCAGTACTTTGGCCACCTGATGCGAAGAGCCAGCTCACTGGAAAAGACCCTGATGCCAGGAAAGATTGAGGGCAGGAGGAGAAGGGAATGACAGAGGATGAGATGGTTGGATGGCATCACCGACTCGATGGACATGAGTTTGAGCAAACTCCAGGAGACAATGAAGGACCGGGGAGCCTGGCATGCTGCAGTCCATGGGTCCAAATAGTTGGATACAACTTAGCGACTGCACAACAACAAATTCTAGTGATATTTAGGGAGGATATTTGGGGGGAAAAAAACAACAACTGAGAACTGCAGAGTGTCAATCCATGCCAATTATGTTGGAAACACACACACAGCCATTATAACTGCTCACAGTCAGTAGGTAATGCCAACACTGAGAAACTCGAGGCTGAAGATTCAACTTTCTAATGGCCTAGGTTAATTACAGTTCTCCAGAATGAGATAACACCTCTCATATGGTACCATTAAGAATGAGACTTCGATAGACTTCCTTTGTTGTTGTTGTTTGCTTTTCTCTTTTCTGTTTCGTTTTGCTTTTTGGCCATGCCAAGAAGCAAGTGGAACTTCCCCAGTCAGGGATCAAACTTGTGTCCCCTGCAGTGGAAGCACAAATTCTTAACAACTGGAGTGCCAGGGAAGGCCTATTGTTTTCAATCACAATGTCATTTAGCAAATTTTACCCCAAGTTTGTGTATTCAAGTAAAGTGATTTAGACTTGGGATTTATTTTTCTCAGCTCTCAGAGAGTGTAGGGATGAGCAGTTTCCCGGGTTGGCCCATGACTCCATGGCATCAGGGCTCTGGGGCCTGCCCCGGAGGGTCTTAAGGTGCAGCAGCAGCTCCAGGCATCCTCACACAGTAACACTCAAGAGCAAGAAGAGATGGGTGAAGAGTTCTCCTCACCTGTCTGTCTCTCTCTCTTAAAGAGAAAGTCTCCTCCAGACGCTCCCAGGAGACTTCTCTTTATCCCTCAGTAGCTAGGATGGGCCACATAGCCATGCCTGAACTGCAAGGGAGACCAGGCTTGCTGATGGGTGGATGTATTCATCTGTTAGGGCTGCCATAGCAAAGTGTCACGACCTGGGTGGCTCAAGCAGCAGAAATATATTTTTGCACAGTTCTGGGAGCTGGAAAGGCAAGGTAAGGTGCCAGCAGGATTGGTTTTCAATGAGGACTCTCCCAGGCTCACAGTCCGTCACCTTCTCACTGTGCTTTCACTCAGCCTTTGCTCTGTGTGTGCGCAGTCCTGGCGTCTCGTCCTCTTCTCACAAGGTCACGAATCATCCCGGGTGAAAGCCCACCCTTTTGACCTCATTTAACCTAAATGACTTCCTTAAAGGCCCATCTCCAAATGTAATAACATTGAGGGTTAGAACTTCAACATGTGAATTTCTGGGGAAATAATTCAGTCCATAATATAGACAACTAGGAACACCTTCCCACACTCAACAGACTGATTCTGGCTTCTCTTCCTCTCTGCCATATCCAGAACTTGCGCTGTGCTTTATTTTAACTTTACAGTTAATTTTATAACAATAAAGCTCTTCGTACAACAGATTTCCTGGAAAGCCAAGGGCAGCCAGTGCTTCTGGTTTTCACCACCAGAACTGTGAACTCATTCCGCCGTCTGCTCTATCCCAGAAAACACCCTCTGCCTATCACTTAACATTGCTTACAGGGGTCTTGACTTTTACGAGCGTTGACATTCAGAGTGTATTTAAATGCCGTCCATTACCATCAAATGGTGACATTTACTTCATTTGTAATTCAGAAAAAGAAAACACATCTCCAAATATAGCAAAGAGACACTCGAATCAAAGATAATGGACCAAAACAATTGTCGGCCCTTGTGTTTCAAGTTTGGAGAACAGAGTTAATAAAAGATTAAAGAGAAGGCCCAGGAGCCGTAGGAACAAGTTTGAGCAATCACTTGTCACTTGAGGTTAGCACAGAAGTTATTTTAACAAGATATTACTTGCAGAATTTCCACCATAAATCTTTTATTAAGTCCAAGAATCTCAGTCAAGACATTTCCCATGCAGGATTGTCAGAAATAATGTTCCTTCATCACTCCCTTTAAAATCTGAGGATGAGAGACGCTAAGTGCTGAACTGACTGACCTTCCAATAAACCTAGTATTATTATTGATTTTCTCCTACTCAAAGAGGCAAAACATATTTTTTTGGAAGCGACCATTAACGAGCCTGTTTAGATAAGCCAGGAAAAAGCCAATGAGTATTTATTCTGTTCTCCTGTTTGCTTGAAGCAGAAGCCCCTGCTTGGGTGTAATAAGCTTCGACACATTTTGATTGCTCTGCGTCACCCCTGGGCATGATAAAGAAAGAACAGCAGAGGCAGCCTAGTCAGGGGGTGGAAAATGCAGAATTCCAGCAACCTTCGCAGGTGGCGCTGACCTTCCTAATTAGGCAGGATTTCTTCCTATTAGAGTTTTCAGGAAAGAAGTCCTCACTCCCCTTGGTAGCCCTGCTCTGGCACATTATCCAACATTTCTGACTCCCAGCAACTAATAAGCTTGTTGCATCCACTGCAAATGTCTACAAATTCTTTTTTTTTTTTTTTTTGCATATGGATGTTCAGTTGCCCGTTTGTTGAAACAGCTGTTTTCTCCATTGTTTTGTCTGTCTTTGCCCTTTGTCAAAGACCAGTTGACTCTATTTACGTGGGTCTTCTCCATTTCTTCCTCTACTCTGTTGACCTGCGTGTCTCTCTGTTCTCACACCAGGACCATACTGTCTGTAGCTTTGTAAGAAGTCTCGAAGTCAGGTGATGTCTCCCAACTTTCTTCTTCAGCGTTGCATTGGCTGCTCTGGATCTTTTGTCTCTCCACGTAAAATCTACCATCTTGCTGCCAGTCACAAAATAACTTGCTGGGATTTTGACATCCATGGCAAGTGTTTTTTGTTTTTTTCTCTTTTTACTTGCCTCCTTTTTTAAAAAATGCCACTTTTGAAGAGCCAGGCTCTTCCCATTTCTTGCCAAAGCAAGAAGTTTTTTTTATTGGCCTCGATCTGGTACTCATCTGAGGCTGAGCCTAGGTCTCCAGAGGCCATTGTGTGGCTGTCAGCTTCACACTGACAGAACTGGGCTCATGGCTTATCACTGGTCAACTGCCAACGTCTTACAACATTAAGATCGCTCTCCTGGAATTTAAAACTGATTAAAATAAAAATCCATCAGCTTAGACAATGAGGATGTTTGAAATGAAGCAGAAACAAACACTTAAAGAAATCATATGTGTAATATACACTTGATACATTTATCCTCCAGGCCTTTGGTTTTAAAAAATACTGCTAAATAGGTTGCTAATGTTCTGATGCATGACAATTTTTTAGGTCTTCCCAAACCCTCTAAGTTGGATAATTAAAATATACGGTATATTAAGCAAGGCAATTATAAGAAGGAGAAGGATTTTTTAAATAAACTAACTGTGTGGGTTATAAGATGCTTATGTTATGCCATATATAAAGTGATTTGAAAAAAACTTTAACATTTTAACCGTGCAGGTACTTTTCATGAATAAGCCCAGCAAGAACAAATTTTCATTATCATCCATTATCAGTTCAGTTCAGTCACTCAGTCGTGTCCGACTCTCCGCGACCCCATGAATCACAGCACGCCAGGCCTCCCTGTCCATCACCAACTCCCGGAGTACACTCAAACTCATGTCCACAGAGTCGGTGATGCCATCCAGCCATCTCATTCTCGGTCGTCCCCTTCTCTTCCCGCCCCCAACCTTTCCCAGCATCAGAGTCAACTCGTCATATGAGGTGGCCAAAGTATTGCAGTTTCAGCTTTAGCATCAGTCCTTCCAATGAACACCCAGGATCAATCTCCCTTAGAATGGACTGGTTGGATCTCCTTGCAGTATAAGGGACTCTCAAGAGTCTTCTCCAACACCACAGTTCAAAAGCATCAATTCTTCGGCGATCAGCTTTCTTCACAGTCCAACTCTCACATCCATACATGACCACGGGAAAAACCATAGCCTTGACTAGACGGACCTTGGTTGGCAAAGTAATGTCTCTGCTTTTTAATATACTATCAAGGTTGGTCATAACTTTCCTTCCAAGGAGCAAACGTCTTTTAATTTCATGGCTGCAATCAGCATCTGCAGTGATTTTGGAGCCCAAAAATATTAAGTCTGACACTGTTTCCACTGTTTTACCATCTATTTCCCATGAAGTGATGGGACCAGATGCCATGATCTTTGTTTTCTGAATGTTGAGCTTCAAGCCAACCTTTTCACTCTCCTCTTTCACTTTCATCAAGAGGCTTTTGAGTTCCTCTTCACTTTCTGCCATAAGGGTAGTGTCATCTGCGTATCTGAGGTTATTGATATTTCTCCCAGCAATCTTGATTCCAGCTTGTGCTTCTTCCAGCCCAGCATTCCTCATGATGTACTCTGCATATAAGTTAAATAAGCAAGGTGACAATACACAGCCTTGACATACTCCTTTTCCTAACTGGAACCAGTCTGTTATTCCATGTACAGTTCTGACTGTTGCTTCCTGACCTGCATACAGGTTTCTCAAGAGGCAGGTCAGGTGGCCTGGTATTCCCATCTCTTTCAGAATTTTCCACAGTTTCTTGTGATCCACACAGTCAAAGGCTTTGGCATAGTCAATGAAGCAGAAATAGATGTTTTTCTGGAACTCTCTTGCTTTCTCCATGATCCAGCGGATGTTGGCAATTTGATCTCTGGTGCCTCTGCCTTTTCTAAAACCTGCTTGAATATCTGGGAGTTCACGGTTCACATATTGCTGAAGCCTGGCTTGGAGAATTTTGAGCATGACTTTACTAGCGTGTGAGATGAGTGCAATTGTGCGGTAGTTTGAGCATTCTTTGGCATTGCCTTTCTACCTAAAATATTCCCTGTCTTCTGCCTTTAACACTCACCAATTCTAAAAGCAGATACACATGACTCTTACAGGTATCTGCAAATCCTGAGTCTCAAAAATATGTAAAAAAATCCATTGAGAGAAAACTTAAGATGTGCATCCTCTCTTACTATATATATGTAACGTTACAATAAAGATGGAAAAGAAATGGGATCTAATGGTGTGCTGGGAAAAACTTAACAATCAACCCTCTATGGAGAAAAATTTTCACCCTGATTTCTAGTCTAGTGTTTTATATATTTCTGCTCCCAAGTAATCATCAACCCTGATCAAGAAATAGGATGGTTATGACACTCTGGAACATTCCCACGTTCTTCTTTACCAGTCACACCATACAAACAGCACACACTCACAGAATCACTGTTTTGACCTCTTCTCTTGCACATTTGTTTTGCCTATTCTTAAACATCTTATAAGGGCCTTCCCTGATAGCTCAGTTGGTAAAAACTCTGCCTGCAATGCAGGAGACCTGGATTTGATCCCCGAGTTGAAACGATCCCCTGGTGGGATAGGCTACCCACTCCAGTATTCTGGCCTGGAGAATTCCATGGACTGTACAGTCCATGGGGTCGCAAAGAGTCAGAAACATCTTATAAACGGTTACATTGTGTGTACTCTTTTGTGTCTGGCTTTTTTTCATTACATCTGTGAGCGTCAGTCATGCTGTTGCCTATAGCTGTACTTTGTTCTTTTTCATTTCTGCCTAGTAGTCCGTTGTGTGTCTACTCTTGATGAATGTTGAGTTGTTTTCAGTTTTAAAATAAAGCTGGGACGAACACTTCTGTACATTCCTTGGGGGGATATATGCACTTCACATCTCCTAGGTATGTATCTAAGACTCCGATTTCTACGTTATAGGATATATGCTTGCACAACTGTACTAGATTCTGCCAAACAGGTTTCCAAAGAGATCATAGAAATTAACTCTCCCACCAGCAATGGATGAGAGCTCAAAGAGCTCCACAAACCGTCACCAACACTTAGTACTCACAATCTTCTCATCTTTAGCCATTCTGGAGATTGCACAGTGCTGTCTTACTATGATGTAAATGTACATTTCCTGGGGCTTCCCTGGTGGCTCAGTGGTAAAGAGTCTACCAGTGTAGAAGACACAGGTTTGATCCTTGCTCCAGGAAGATCCCATATGCCACACCAGAGCAGCTAAGCCCATGTGCCACAAATATTGGGCCTGTGGTCTAGAGCATGGGAGCCTATGTGCTGCAGCTGCTGAGGCCCAAGGGCCGAGAGCATGGGCTCTGCAACAAGAGAAAACACTGCAGTGGGAAACCCAGACGCTTCAACTAGAGAGTAGCCCCGTTCTCTGCAATGAAAGAATGCCCACATGCAGCAAGGAAGACCTAATGTAGCCAAAAATAAAATAAATAAATAAATTTGCATTTCCTGATGAATAATATCTAATGCCTTTTATATTCGTATTTGCCATTTGAATACCCTTTTTTGTGAAACACCGGTTCAAGTCTTTTCCCATTTTTATTGGGTCATCTTTTTTTAATTGACTTGTAGGAACTCTTCATATAATTTGGATACAAGTCTTTTGTTAGACATATATGTAGCAGATATCTTCCTGGGTCTTTGATATGCCTTTTTACTCCTTAACAGTGTATTTTGATGGGCAAAAGTTCTAATTGCACAAGTTCTAAAACGATCATAAGACAGCATTATCATAGCACAAAGGTTACTGTCCACCTGACAGATTGTGTATTATGGGAACATGTGCCAAGAAGATGCATTTGAGTTTGCCTGGCCTCTAACTGGGCACAACGTATGGGTTCTATGATTAAGTGTGAAGTGAAAGTCACTCATTTGTGTCTGACTCTTTGCGACCCCATGGACTATACAGTCCGTGGAATTCTCCAGGCTAGAATACTGGAGTGGGTAGCTTTTCTCTTCTCCAGGGTATCTTCCCAACCCAGGGATCGAACTCAGGTCTCTCGCATTGCAGGTGGATTCTTTACCAGCTGAGGCACAAGGGAAGCCCAGGAATACTGGAGTGGGTAGCCTATCCCTTCTCCAGGGGATCTTCCCAACCCAGGAATCAAACCAAGGTCTCCTGCTTTGCAGGCGGATTCTTTACCAGCTAAGCTATCAGGGAAGCCCTATGATTAAGTGTATACACACTTAAGTCAGAAAAAGGCCAGGGTAGAGCCACAATCTCCTTCACAGCCATGCATTTATTGCAAGTTCAGACCTGTGCACAGAGATAACTCAAGAAGCCTTACTCCAGGGTCAGTCCATGTGACTAGACTGGTAGCCCCACCTAGTTAAAGTTGGACTCTAACACATTTGAAAAGACATTTTTTTTAAATTATAGTCTTCAAAGATTTGTCACTAAAGTATTCCAAAAGTAATACTTAAGTCAATTATTTCATGTACCGCTGGTGATTCTGTTTGAAAACTACAGTTCTAATATTTAAATAATTTTATAAAATTCAGAAGAAATCTGTTGCAATCACCCTTGGAAGCCCCTTGACTGGCCTGGAAACCACTAATGATGACAGAGCAGACTATAGATTCCACCCTCCATGACCAGTAAAAACCGAGCCCGCCGTCGGTCATGGGAAGACCTGTCCTCCTCATTGTGGTGATGTACGGAAATTCATAACATTCTATAAAACACGCAGCAGCAATCAATACAGATTTACAGCTGCATCCTCAATGAGAGTTTAAATATTTATGCCGTTGCTTTACTTAAGTTACTCACTGAATTATATTGTACGGGATCCTTGTGCATTCAACAAAACGTTGATTAAATATCCACTACTCTGTTTAGTGTTGTGTGTTAGGAAATTACATTCTTGGAGACAGCAAACAGCCAGCGAGCAAACCCACCCCTGTGAAGTCAGGATAATCTGACTTACTTCTCAGTGTCCATGTGCAGGCTGGGGACAGAGCTATAGACAGGAAAGGAGATAAAGTAAGATGTATTGACCTACTGTGTGCTATCTATAATCGGGAAATCAGTCCTGAATATTCATTGGAAGGACTGGTGCTAAAGCTGAAGCTCCAATGCTTTGGCCACCTGATGGGAAGAACTGACTTATTGGAAAAGACCCTGATGCTGGGAAAGATTGAAGTCGGGAGGAGAAAGGGGACGACAGAAGATGAGATGGTTGGATGGCATCACCGACTCGATGGACATGAGTTTGAAGAAGCTCCGGGAGTTGGTGATGAACAGGGAGGCCTAGCGTGCTGCAGTCCATGGGGTCACAAAGAGTCAGACACAACTGAACTGAGAGACTGAACTGAACTGATTTACCTGATCTTATGAGGAGGACATTTTATGAGGAAACTGAGGCTTTGGCGAGTTGAAATAACTTCTTCAAGATCAAGCACAGCTCCTGTGTGCAGTTAGGTGGGGACTGGGAACTGAATCCAAGTCTCTCTCATCATAAATCTTCCCTTTGTACAGCGGCCAACAGCTGGGAGAAGGGAGTGAAGCTGGGGCTACCTGGGACAGCTTGCTTTTTGTTGGCTGTTTTGAGGTGGGTTTAGGTCTGAATATGGGTTTCCCCATTGTCTCAGATGGTAAAGAATCTGCCTGCCAAGCAGGAGACCCCAGTTCCCTCCTTGGGTTGGAAGGATCCCCTGGAGAAGGAAATGGCAACCCACTCCAGTGTTGTTGCCTGGGAAATCCCTTTCAATGACAGAGGAGCCTGGTGGTCTACAGTCCATGGGGTTGCAAAAGAGTTGGACACAACTTAGCAACTAAACAGCAACAATAATTCTGAATATATGTAAGGAGGCTTTGTTTGTATGTCTGTATCCATAGATTTCTCTCTTGCTGAGTTTTATGGTTGAGCCTAGTGTTTCTGCTGATAAATGTGTGCAGACAGGCTCCTCAAAACCCTTTTCATTCCTGGAGATATTATTTAGTACATTTCTTTGATGGCTGGTGATGCACAAATCGGTTTTAATATCAATAATGTACCATTTGGAAAACATTCAATGTCTAGGCCTGCCAAACAGATACCCTTCTGTGTCAGAATTTATTGAATCCAGTCCTAGGAGGCTGCAGGAAAACGGAGTTCTTTACGCAGAAAAGTAAACAGATGGTCTTTGGAAAGTGCTTGCGTTCTGAAGAACCGAATTCATTTTGGACAGAGAGGAGTCGCATATGCCAATACTCGTTGGCCAGCAGGGTGGTGGGCGACAGGCATCAGCGCTATCATGACATTCTTCAATCCTTTGGGCTTGATTTGGGCCCCAGGGATCCGATAGAAATGGTTACCAGTTGCGAGGTGCCCCTTGGGTTGGATAGCATAGGGAGAATGGTAGGATTGGCAGGCAGTAACTGAGAAGGAGCCCCACGCAGTTGAGAGCGTTTGATATTCAACACATCCTTCAGGGCCACCTCCTCCGTGGTCAGAAATCAGTGAAGCTGTGACTGCCGGCTACTGACCTCCTCCAAAATATTAATTGCAACCCTCAAGGGGGGCCCATCGGCTCCACGTGAGTGGGGCTCCGAAGGCCTGGCTCTTCTCA